>NW_018164714.1:93221-93499 GCF_001263595.1 Phalaenopsis equestris | reverse complement strand
AATCAGCACAAATAACCTTGAAGATGTGAGGATTTAGGTCATGACAAACGACAACCTCGGAATCCTAAGGTGAGTTAGGGCTTAGATTGTACAATCTAAGGATTGTACAAATGCCTAAAAGATGTGTTTGAGGATTTATGTTGCACTAGGCAAACATCCTCGAATTCCTATGGCTTTGTTGTTTAAAGGTAAGGAAGGAATGTAGATCTTCTTACTGTTGAAGATGGTCGGGTTGCCCACCATGTAAGCTCCAAGCTCCTCGTTGTAGCAGAGTTCAA
>NW_018164714.1:88665-89232 GCF_001263595.1 Phalaenopsis equestris | reverse complement strand
GGAATTCAAACTCAAAATTGGATTTCTGTGGTGGAATTGGGAGAGGGAAATAGATTGTAATGTGCTAAGGAACTCTTAGAGAAGCTCTCTGAGGAGTTTGGGAGGCCTTGGTGAAAAATTTTTCTTACCCCACTATTCATGGCCGTGGGGGGCATTTTATAGGAATTGGCCAAGGGGAAGCTTGGCTGGCCAATTGAGGGGTTAGCCCCACTGCGTAGGTGTTAAGCAGAGGAGCTCTCAGCTCAATTTGGGCTGAGGTGTCTTCTTTGGATGAATTTGGGTATTGGCCATGTGGGGGCTCACGGTTTTGGGCTTTAGCTTAGGTTAAAGTGGCTAACCAAGGGTTGGATCATGGTTAAAGCTTATAATGAGCAGTAAAAATGGCACCATAAGGTATGGACATGTGGTATGACAAGTATATTGATTTAACCCTCCTTATCCCTTTAAGAATTTTAAAAAAAAAATTTACCCATGAGATAAATATCAAGCTTAACCTTGATTTAACCCTCCTTATCCCTTTAAGAATTTAAAAAAAAAATTTACACAAGAGATAAATAACAAGTATAA
>NW_018164714.1:87782-88418 GCF_001263595.1 Phalaenopsis equestris | reverse complement strand
TGAAAGTCATTTTGAGGTCAATTGGTTAATCATTTGGTGGATTTTTGATTTTTGACCCATTTTAAGCATGTTGGGCTAAGTTTGGGTCAAACTTGGGCTAGCCATGGGCTAAGTCCAAATTGATTGCTGTATTTGGTGTAAAACATCATGATGAACAACTTTCATGAAGGATGAAAATTGTTTTAAAGTTGATTTGATGGTCAATTTGGATGGATTTTGATGGGTTTTGGTTCTAGACCTAAATTAAGCATGTAGGGCTAAATTTGGGTCAAACTTGGGCTAGCTTTGGGCTAATTCCAAATTGATCATTATGTTTTGTCACAAATGACCTCACAAAGGATTTTCAACAAAAATTGGATGCCAATTTAAAGTTTAAGGCATTCAATTGTTAAGATTTGGGGTGTTAGCCAATATTGGGGCTAATTTTGGGAATTTTGGATTTAGGCCAAAATCAAATGGATTTGAGGCTTCACCAAGGCCAATTGATGGTTGAATTTGATATGTAAGAATGTTGTAAAGATTTTGCAATATTAATTGAGGCCAATTGACTAGGCTATGGGTTCAATTGAATGAGATTAAGTCTCATGGTCAAGATTGGGGTTTTGACCCAAATCAAAATTGAGCTCAAATCATGGG
>NW_018164714.1:75758-87489 GCF_001263595.1 Phalaenopsis equestris | reverse complement strand
GGTAATTTGGGGGTGTCTGGGGCAAAAGACCCAAGCTGAGCATTTCAAATAGAATTAGATAGATATCCATTTTAAATGAAACATGGATCAATGAAATATCTATTTTGGGTCCCCATGTATTGGTCTTAGCCAGGGTATTGTGAGGGTATTGTATACCTTAGCTCCAAACCAACACCCAGGGTCAATCCTAAGGCCAAGTAGCCCTATAGGAACTCTCCTTGAGTTCCCTCATAATGATCTTACCTACTAAGTGCTAGAGGTTAGGACCAATATGTGGAACTTCAAGTTGAGTAAAGAGAAGAGTTTTGAGTTTCTAATGTGGAGGGTACATTTTTCTAGTTTTCTAAGACTAGTCAGTAGGAAAGTCCTATGGCTAGACCTAGGTTACTAAAAAAAAATTTCTAGACCTCAACCAAAAGTGAGGTCAACAGGTAGGTAAGAAGAATGCATTATACTACTTGAGTTTTCAGTTTATCCAAGCCAAAAGAAATTATCTAAAATAAATTTAACTTATAGTGAAACATCAAAAAAATTAAAATTAAAATCTAGCATTACATTAATCAAAATTTTTGTATTTCATTTATATTCCTCATGTTTCTTCTTTTTAATGTTGCAAATCTAGAATTATTAATTCCATTGCGGGGAGGATTTAAGAGATTTACTCTATCTTCACTTGCAAGCTCCATCTCAATGGCACATGATTTAATAAATCTGAATTTGTTGGATTTGATATATTTAATGTAAAACCCCAAGATGGAGCCAAGCACTGCCTTAGTTGAATACCCAAGATCTTGTTATTGAAGGACTAGTCTCTCAACCAACAAATATAGATATTTTGCTAAGTGATATATTTAGAACTACATTTTTATTGTTTTATTATTCGCATGAGAATGATACTTTTTTTCTAAAACAATTTTATTATTATGGAAAAACATAATTATAATTAACAATTTTTTTTAATCAAGCTCATTATAGTATGATAATCTATTTTTAAAATATATGCATGTAAAAATTTTAGTAAATTTATTTTATTCATAATCTAAATAAATAATTTCTTTATTAGTTATAAAGATCTCAAATATAAAATAACTCTTTAGAAAAATACTTCCTTTATTTCTATAAAAAAGAGCATAAATAAAGTGGGAAATATGTATTTAGTGATACATGCAAAATAAATGGCATAATAGGCACCATTAAATGCATCTTGTTCTGCGGTAAGAAGCAATATTATAGGTGCGTTTGAAACAGCTTGTGTTTATTCAGATAAGTTGTTTATTTGGAAACACGGACCGCGGGGTTCAACCTACGTTCTGCATTTAGTATAAAAAACCAACTATTTTTTCGAATAAGCTGCTCAAACGCAGTTTTCAAACGGTGAGATGATATTTTCAAGATGTTGCCGCAACGGATAAGCTGTCCCAAACGGAGCCTATGTCTGGCTTTTGGACGTACAGATGTCAATTAGCTAAAGCCACATTGACTGACCCCACCAATCATTAAATAAGCAGAAAATAAAAAATATTGATTTTAACAGTGCAATTTGAGTCCACAATAATGACCTGACCTGAAATTAATATTATGGCATGTGTTTGCTTTTTTTATTTACTGCATCTGTTACAGAGGAAAAAATTGAATGTTTTCATGATATAGAGTTAAAGAAATAGTAACTCGATAAAAAATAAAATTGCATTCAGACCTTCAAAGATGAGGAAGATGAACTTCAAGAGAGCATGTCAATGGATAATCAACAGAATGCCAATGATATATAAATAAGCATCCAAATTTATTTTTATATTTTATAATAAAAGGCTAAATAATTTTTAATTGTGTTATATGTTATGTTTCTATAAAAAAAAATATTTTTTTTTGATGATTTACGACAATATTTTGGGAGTCTCCTACTTAATCCTAAGAAAAACCATATACTCTCATATAAAAAAGTCAAAATCATTTTTTTCTATTGTTTTAAGTTAGCTTTGTTTAGAAAATTTTGAGTTTAAGCGATTATTATTCAATGAAGAAAATGTTTATTTTCTCACTTCTGAAGAGAATCTTGTAATTAGTTACCTTTAAAAGCTAAAATCAAGTATTTTATGCTAATTTTTGAAACTTCTTCATAAATATTCAGAGCTTATTATATTTTTTATACTAAAATAGATGTGTATTGTCTATAATTGCAAGAAACATTATATATTTACTTGAAACAAAAGCTAAAATCATTATTTTATTATACTTTAGATTAGCATTGTTTAGAATAAATTTAATTTTAGGCAATTCTTGTCCAATAAAGTAGATATGTATTGTCTAACTTCTGAGGAAAAAAAAAACTATATTTAATTATATATAAAAGTTAAAATCACTGTTTTATGTTATTTTATGTTGCCTTTCCTTAAAAACATTTTGACATTGTTTTTTTTTTTTTTGCACCTAAATAGATGTGCATTGCCTAAATTCAGAAGAAAAGTTTCATATTTACTTAAACTAAAAGCTTAGATAATTATTTTATTATATTTTAGGTTTGTTTTTTTAGAAAATTTTTTATTTGAGGCACTTTTTGTTCAATAAAGTAGATGTGTATTATCTCACTTTTGAAGAAAAGCTTGCAATTAATTTCCTTTTAAAAGCTAAAATCAGTGTTTTATATTGTCTAATCCCTAAAGTAAAAAAATGAAATAATTCTCTTATTATGTTTTAAATATCTTTGTTTAGAAAATCTTAGATTTTATTTTATTTGTACCACTGAATATTATGTGTGCAAAATGTGTAGGTATGTCAGAATAATGCAATCCCAAAGCATTACGAACATACTGTAGATAAACTATTTGTTACTATTGTTCACAATGAAAAGTGAAGCATATAATTTGTATTTTAGTTATGCACAATAGACTAGATTTAATATGAGGAAAGAACAAGTTAGTTATTGGTCAAATTCAAAAAAATATAAAATCAAAGGACTTTTTTTGTGTGCAAGATCTAGTTTGAAAAGAAGGAATAAACTTAATAGCATAGTAGAATTTAAGAAATCAAACACCATGTGTGGTTGCACAACCATGATTAGATATCAATTTGACTCTGATGGTTAGTGAAAGATTAAAAAAATTATATAAAGTCATAATCATTCATTGGCAAAGTCAGATGATCAACATCTTTGAAATCCAGTAGGGCATCAGTGAAGAGAAATGAGATGAGTTGAAGTCTATGATAGAAACAGAGATTGGAGCTACCAATGCATTCAATTTTCTTGCTGCAAAAGTAGGCTGAGTGCAGAGGGTGGGATTTTTAAGAAGAGATGCATTTAATTTTATTCAAAAGAAAAAAGAAAAATGATTGAAAATGTTAACAAAAATTCTTTAATGAAACTATTCATGGAAATGCAAAATTAAGATAAAATATTTGCATGAGATGTCTAAATTGACGAGATCGCTAGGTTAAAAAGTTCCTTTTTGGAGTGATGGCATGTCAAAAGTTGATTATAATTATTTTGGGGATGTCATATTTTTTATACGAGTTATTATCTTAGTAGGTACAATTTAGTGATCATCACTGCAAAATGTTGTATTCAAATTAGCTTTCTTTTCTGATGAGATAATTGATTCATTCAAATGGTTGTTCAGAGCATTTACTTGTATAATAGATGACAAACATTCCTTTAACAATTTTCATTGATCAAAATCAAGTAATGACAATAACTATATTAGAAATATTGCCCTGAACTCATCATAATTATGCTAGTGACATATATCTAAAACAATTCTTTTAAATGTACATTGTTTCAATAGTAATAAGACTGTTCATAATCTATTCTATACATGGTTGAGTGCATGCAATTCAGAAGATGATTTTGATAAAGAATGAAATAAAATGCTGGAGAAAAATGAATTTTCATAATATTGATTGTTAGATGATCTATATAAAATTAAAAATAAGTAGTCAACGACATTCAATAAAAAAATTTCTTTGTCATGGGAATCTTATCGACACAATATAGTGTGTATACAAATAGTATATGTTATGGTATCTCTAAGCCTACTAATTCCATTACTTACCATTTTTTTTTTGGAATGGAGAAAACCATGTATTCAAGGAGCAAAATGAGCAGGATGAGAATTTCAAATGCAGTCAGTTAGCAATTGCTCCAATTATTAAAATCAACCTGATGTTAAAGCAAGCAACTACATTATACTCTACAAAGTTGTATGTGATTTTGAATAGGAATTTTCATATGTTGTCAGTGGGATAACTGTAATTACAAGAAGTTTAAAATGATGAGTTTATTTTGTGTCATTTTATTTGAGTTATCAATCATGAAAGTATAATAAAGCTACCAAAGAAGTATCTTCTTTTGCATTAGTTTTCAATTGCAAAGCTAGAAATCTACATTTATAACAGTTACAGTAATTTGAAAGAGTTATACGCTAAGAATGGTTCTTCAAATGATATCATATTTTGAACCACATCAGTAAATTTTCATACCACATAAGAATGAGGGCACAAGGCAATGAAGTATTCGAGCAATATATGCTTGAGACATTGAAGAAGTTGTCTCAAGACATTGAGTCAATATTGTATTGGAACTCACTTCTTTTCAAACATAGGCCTAAAAAAAGGACTGGAGATAAAGATTGCATTGTCAAATTAAAAGATCCAACTAAGATGCGACTAAAGGGTGTGTCTAATGCTAGATTGAAGGATCATTAGAAAAAAAATAATAGAGTTAATAGTAAAAATCTTACTTTGTTTTGTCTCATAAATTCTGTATTCTATGCTCAATTTTTTTTACTTATTTTATGTTCCCCTTCCACATAAAAGAAAGAAAAACATGTAAATGTTGCATAACACATTGACTCTCAGGTTATTAACTCTCCAAATACTATCATTTTCATCACACAACCTCAATGCTTCTCGGAGGTATCGTGTTAATCGTTTTTTTTTGTCCATTTCTTTTCAAATTCAATACCTTGATTTAACTAGTAAAGATGGTTTTATATTTTCAAGAAATATACTCATCTTCAAGTGCAAGAGAGCCATCTATAGTATAAACCAAGCTGATTATTTCTTAGGAAAACTCCTTTACTTCTAAATTAGTGGATATAAAATGGCTTTATTTGCACTACAATTGTTGAACAGTTAAAGAAGATATGTATTATGTGTGCTTATATAATTTTTTTTTTTAAAAAATTCAATCATATTATATGCTATTTATATAAGAAGTTGTTACATTTTCTTAGCATTTTTCTGAAGAATTTCAAACTAGTCCTGCATGAATAGAACAAATTAAAGCAAGAATGCACATCATAAAAACAAATAAGATAAATAGATTAGATAGTGCTTAAAAATTAGTTTCTCTTCAGCAAATGATCAATAGACAACATGAGAATAGCTCTATCCCTTCATAAATCTAGCATATTTATGAAGAAAACCATCCTAATTTTCCATAAAAAAATATATTTCAGCATTCTCAGACTCATAAATAAAGCACTTACTTGAGTGATCAATTTATACACACTATGAAAAATAAAAATTTATTAAATTTTCTTGATTACTTTTTTGAAGATGGTCTTCCTAAAACTTCATGAAATGCACATAAGAGCTGAGATGGTGCCATAAAAGAAGATTTAACTTTAGCAAACAAACGATGCATAACAACATAACAGATAAAGTAATTTATAAAATAACAGATTCTGTCAACTAGTGCCCTAAAGAAAGGTTTCTCTTCAACATACAAGCATTGCACATTAACAAAATAAATTTAATCCTAAAATACATATATTCTTTCATAGATCCAAAATATTTGTGAAGAAACCTAACTTGACATAATTACCCTGAATCAACTTTCTCATACCCTCAAACAAGGCATTTACTTAGTGATTAATCCATACGCAGAATGTAAAATAATAATTTATTGTATTTTGTCAACATTTTTTGAAAAATGTCAACCTAAATCTTCATAAAGAATACATAACAGCTCGGATAATTTCTTATAAAAGGTTGCACTTCAACAAACAGTCAATGAACAACAAAAGAAAAGATAAAATACTTCATAAATTTAATATGTTTATGAAGAAACATAGCCTAATTTTATATTATTACCACTTTTCAACTTTTACAGAGCCTTAAAATAGGATTCTACTTCAGTAATCACACCATACACAATATGTAAAATGATAATTTATTTAAATTATTCAAAAATTTTCTTGAGAAAGTCAGCCCGAATCTTCATAAAAATAAAAATATTTGTTCCGTTAGTGCCCTAATGATAGGTTTCTCCCCAACAAAATATTATTGCACATCAAAAAAGCATAGCTAACTGTAAAACATATATAATATTTCATAGATAAAAAACTTATTGGATAAACCTAACCTAACATGACATAATTACCATGAACCAGCTTTATCAGACCCTTAAAGAAAACATTTACTCCAGTGATCAATCTATACACGATATGAAAAATGAAGATTTATTATATTTTGTCAACATTTTTCTGAAGAATGTCAACCCAAACTGCATGAAAAACGCATACTAGCTCAAATGGTGCCATAAAATAACGTCTCACTTTAAAAAACAGTCAATACACAACAATAAAATTGATAAAATACTTTATAAATTAAATATATTTATGAAGAGGCATAACCCAATTTTACATTATCACCACATTTCAGCTTTTACAGAACCTTAAAACAGAATTACACTTCAGTGATCACACTATACATAGCATGTAAAGTGACAATTTATTGACATTTCTTACATCCACTCAAATAATAATGACACTTAACCGAAATAATCAAGTGAATTCTAACTGTTTAATTTTAGTTGATATTATTAAAATCTTACAATAAACAATGTATTGAAAGTGAAATAATTCAACATGAGTCCTCTACCATTCATTCCACTATGATGGGAGTAGTTTATTCTTAAACACGTGTAGTACTCTTATCTTGACCCAACCCAAAAGTTTGGAATGCTAATGTAGGAATTGAAGTTAGACAAAAAAATTACTAATTAAACATTTTAAATTTTTTTTAAATATAAAAGTCTCCCAATACACAAAAGAGCTAATTATATCCAAAAATAATTTTATTAAGCTAAAGCACAATCAGATTTTAAATTTATATAAGAGAAACTTATCACATAACCTATCTCCCAAGGCTCCACAATATCTGTAATTAAAATCTCTTTTATTCTATTTATAACTTGAATGAGATTTACATAAAAAAATATTCATAGGCTTTCTTGTGAGTTAAAATGACTCCATGAATAAATATATTTTTAATTTATATTTATTAAAAAAAAAAGAAAATAGGATGCAAGAGTAAGAGAATATGTGTCAATTTGCCATGAAAATAAAGTGTAATAACAATCAGCTCAATTTTTTATTACAACTTCCATAAGTTTTCTTATTTTATCAAATAGTGTATTCATAAGAAGTCACTGCCTATATGTACTATAAAGGAACACCATCAAACCTCCCTTCATTAGCATCATTAAGTCAATGTGTGTGTGTGTGTGTGTGTGTGTGTCTTTAAATTCCAACTCAATGTATGCTTGCTTCACTTCATTTTATACCTCAATTCCTCTTCTTATTTTTGGGCTTCTAATCTTTTTTTTTTTTTTTTTTGCATTTTAATTAATGATTCTTAACTTTCATCAACTCAATTTTATGGTAAGTATCATAGAAGATTTCATAATTACAATTTTTATGAAAATTGTTAAATAATAGATATCATGTGTTGTTCTTTGTGATAAATAAGCTCAATTGACCAATGCATTAGCATTATTTGCTGGATTCAAAGTGAATAAGCCCCTGTCCACCATGCTGTGGATTGAGCATTGAGAAGGGCAGATTAATTTTTTTCATATAACATATATTAAGTATTTAAGGGATTTTCCATCTAAAAATACTCCAAAATTATATTTTTGACACTAATTTTGATATAACTTGATATTTTGATACTAAATTTGATGAGAATTCTAAGGTCTGGTTACTAATGAACATCTAGGATGTAATATAAGTTTAAATATGACAAACTATAGTCTCAGAAAGAATAATAATATACACCTCAAAAAATAAAGTTCATAATTATTCTATTAGACATCTTAAATTACTAAACTCATTTAGCAATAAGAAAAAAAATAAATAGGAAGAAGTATGGAGAAACTACAATGATCTCCGTATAATGTCAGACATTTCTCACACACCAACACACACCCGACATACCCCAAACACACATGCTTGACATATCCGATTAATGAATTTAAAAATATTTTAACAATATTTTTTAAATATCAATAAATGTGCCAGTGTTATGTATTTTTAATAATAAAAATGATATATGTATTGTACACGTGTTCTCGCATTCTCGTGTTCGTATCAGTGCAACATAGGATGCAAAGCTGCGGATAAAAAAGGACAAAAGCACAGTGAGGAGGGAGAAAATATTGCGTCCGGAGTCCGGACACAAGCTAAGTCCAGACAATGGACGCAATGCACGGGAAAGATGGTTTTTTTTTTTTACTCCGCTTCCTCCATTCATCACGTCCGTTGTCTGGATGCAGCTTACATCCGACTCCGGACACAATATTTTTTCCCCACGAAGGGTGCTAAATGAAGTGGCCCATTAAAATAGCCAGCAGTCTAACATCCACACCACAAAGGTACCACCATAGAAGTAAGAAAGCCAAGGACAGCGCATTATCATAATCAAAGCAGAAGCAGAGCAGGACAATAATAGGTGTAATAGAGTAGGAAGAAGTATGGAGAAACTACAATGGTCTCCGTATAATGTCAGACATTTCTCACACACCGACACACACCCGACATACCCCAAACACGTGCCAGACACATGCTTGACATATCCGATTAATGAATTTAAAAATATTTTAACAATATTTTTTAAATATCAATAAATGTGCCAGTGTTATGTATTTTTAATAATAAAAATGATATATGTATTGTACACGTGTTCTCGCGTTCTCATGTTCGTATCAGTGCAACATAGGATGCAAAGCTGCGGATAAAAAAGGACAAAAGCACAGTGAAGAGGGAGAAAATATTGTGTCCGGAGTTCGGACACAAGCTAAGTCCAGACAATGGATGCAATGCACGGAAAAGTTGGATTTTTTTTTTTACACTCCGCTTCCTCCGTGCATCACGTCCGTTGTCTGGATGCAGCTTGCATCCGACTCCGGACGTAATATTTTTTCCTCACGAAGGGTGCTAAATGAAGTGGCTCATTGAAATAGCCAGCAGTCTAACATCCACACGACAAAGGTACCACCATAGAAGTAAAGCCAAGGACAGCGCATTATCATAATCAACGCAGAAGCAGAGCAGGACAATAATAGGTGTAATAGAAACAATTTGGTGGGGAAGATAAAGCAGTATTCGCAGTGAGCTCTGACAATTTATCACTTGAATTCAGAACTGCAAACAGTAGTACATGAAAGTCTGAAACAATGTTACATGTTGCATAAACATACATTAAGTATATGAAAAGATTGAAGTTTTACAAACTTTTTGGAAGATTTAAAGCAATCAAGACATTCAGATTTGCGTTGACCATTTAGAGCAGAAGAGAAGCTCTTGCTGAGGAATGAATAGTCCACAAGCTTACAATTATAATTACACTGGAAAGTCGGCTACGAGTCGCGACAACTTACCAAGGCTTCCATGAAGGTTGGAGGGAATTAACTTGAATCAAAACTAACAGCATACTGGAAGTGCAATCATGATGACCCACAAAATGTACTAATTCATAAAAAAAAAACTATAGTACATACAATTGTTTGCACTAAGAAGCAAAATGGCACAAACAATGTGTTTGAACGCAGCAATCCAAACTTCTTCCAATTCTCAGTTTTTCCAATTTGAAACAGTGTTATGCATGCTGCTTTCATGGCCTAGCAAATCGCAACTGACATGAAATATGAAGCCATTATTGTGAGTTAACAGGAATGGTTTAACAAACTATATTAAAAGCAAGTGCTAATCAAAAACCTCTGCTTTTTCGGTACTTGTATGACCAACTGGGTCATTTAGAGCAACCTTGGGTTCAGTATCATTTATATTATTCATTTCCTCCTTTGCAGCATCAACAGAAACACTAAGATTTCCCTGTACAGCATCTTTAGGCCAATCAGGTTCACTGAGAGTAATATTTAGTGCACCATCATTTGTGGTCATAGTTGAAGGATCATTTATTGTTCTTGACTCATTATAACTCCCATTGCTGACTTTTCCTTTTGCAACATCAAATAAACTACCTGCATTTTCTAGCTTAGAATTTAATTGAGAATTTGGTTCCCCAACATAGGAGGCACTTATACCCATTCCCCTGGAAAGACATACATACTTGAGCACTAGTTTTTTATAGCAATCGAGTAAACTTTCGACATCATCCACAGTCAGATCGCCTGCATTTGCATACAAGTATGGGTAATCATTGAAATTTTCGGTTAGCTTATCATTCTTAAGAAGATCAGCAGCCCCTTTCTTCTCTAAATCTGATGTGGCAGTTCTGCTTGTAATCCATTGAGCCCTACCAAGATCCTTGTTCTCCCTGAAAGCATAGGCTGCCTCACCTTGAGATTTTGATGCATCTGATGTGTGCTCCGTGACATTCTCAGTTGTTTTATTCCTGTGATTAGTGGTGTCCGTCGATAAGCCTAGTAGTTGTGCACGAGCCGACTCCATTTTTTTCTGAAAATCAGTTTCCTCCATTGAAAGAGACTCCCCATTAATGTTCCATGCAAAGGATTCTGCGGATAGAATGTTTGTAAAGAAGTAAGCTGCTTCAGAGACCAAACGAGTTTGGCGTCTGTATCTTTGTATGTATAAGAGATTTGAGTGAAGCTGTGGAGGGTTTGCCTGGGTAAAATCAATGGCATCATAATGGCATACACAAAAACCCAAAAGTTCAAATGAAAATAATAATTTAAGAACATATGATTATAGAGAATTATAAACTTAAAGAGAGATTGGGAACTGTCTCAGGATAAATTAATCAATAATGAATTGCAACCCCACAGTCACAGGATGAAGAGAATAAAAAAGAATGTCTAAAAGAGAAATTCAACATTAAGCAATTGATAGCAAAACAAGCACTCCATGCTTTGTTCATTTGTGGGCTTGGAAAAATTATTCCATCAGTACTACGCACCTTAAGCTAGGTGCGTATCCAATATATTGCCGTCAGGTGTAAACTCCGGCCCCACCTATTCCATCAGTATTCGTGACCCGGCCTGACCCTAAACCCGAATTCTGAAAAAATTCCGCCATGATAAAATTATTTCGCGCCAGCTTGCTGTTTTATTCGCAGGGTGAAGAAATATTTCGCTGGTTTTTTCACAGCTCCGCCATAGCTAGGTATTGTTGGAATTCTCCATGGACGTTGAGATTCCGGAAGTCGATTTCTCCATGAACGTTGAGATGCCATCATTCAGCCTGAACTTTGAAGATCAAGATCAAGTGATTTTTTGTATTACTGTTGTGTTATTCTGGTGTTACTCTGATATTACTCTTGTTTCTTGCCTTTGATTTAGTACCGTTTAGGTGGTATAGGGTTTAGTTTAATCTCTATGTAAATGTTGGTGTTGATGTAGTGTTATTGGGTGCTATTCTACAGTGTGGTTTGATATTATTATGGTTTTTTTTTGCGTTATTATGGTTTTAGGCTTCTGATTTTTTGGTGTTATCCTTGTGTTATTCTGGTGTTACTGTGGTATTACTCCATT
>NW_018164714.1:70623-71486 GCF_001263595.1 Phalaenopsis equestris | reverse complement strand
CGTGTTACTCAGGGTGTAGCATATGCGTTACTCTCGTGTTATCTACGTGTTACTCCCGTGTTATTCAGCGTGTAAACGACATGTAAATGACGTGTTACTAAGGCAGTTGTTACTCCCGTGTTATTTACATGTTACTCTCGTGCTCAGGGTGTAGCATATGCGTTACTCTCGTGTTATCTACGTGTTACTCCCGTGTTATTCAGCGTGTAAACGAGATGTAAATGACGTGTTACTAAGGCAGTTGATCAACATGTTACTTAAGTGTTATACCAAAAATATTAACAGTAACCTATAAACATTTTGCCAAGATATAAACAGTAACCTCTACAAAAATTCGACATATACAGTAATTTAAAAATACCAACATTCAGCAAGATATAAATATTTTGCCAGTAAACTATACAAATATTCGATATACAGTAACTATGAAGCTATTACATATGCAGTAACCTATACAAAATATGCAAAGTAAAAATATACAAATTTACTCAGAAGTCCTCGAAAATAAGCACGTCATAAACAAATTCTGCTGTAAATCGCTCCATATGTTCCTGCCAGTTCATATGTGCACTCCAGTCGACTTCTTCGGCCTGCACTAAAGTTTCCATGTTCTTGCAGACGAACATGCCGCAATCAAAACTATTCCTTTGTGTTGGTACATGCTTTGTAATCGATAGGGACCATTTATTGATTTTGGCTATAAATAAATCAGCGGCATCTCTAGCAAACATATTCACCTACATGGTTGAAGCGTTATTGTGTTACTTTTAATTGAGTTGAATATACTTACACCTTCCGTAGCGTCTCCTTATGTATCTGGTTCGGTTCGGTAGTGAGTCGTATATTCGTCATTTTCTCAACTT
>NW_018164714.1:65442-70523 GCF_001263595.1 Phalaenopsis equestris | reverse complement strand
TTGCGCTCCATTTGTGGGGGTTAACCACCACTGGCTGAACGTACTGTTTGGAGTTGGATTTCTGTCTGATGAGACTACTGAAAGATTCATGTGGTTATTCAAATCATTCATTCGAATAATGGAAGCAAACATCCCATAACAATCTTTACCGATCAGGATCAAATAATGACAAGAGTCATTGCACAATCCCACAGACACGTCATAGATTATGTCAATGACATATCTACAAGAAACTGCCTTCCAAATTACACTGTGGAGTGCGTACTAATACACGCCTTCCAAATTACACTGTGGAGTGCGTACTAAGAGTGTCTGTGGTCTTTTTTATAAATATTTGAGCAAATGTGACTCTGAGGAGTTCGAAGAAATGTGGTCCTTAATGATTGAGTTGGGAGAACTACAAAACAATGTTTGGTTAGATGAAATGTATCTTATAAGGCATAAATGGTCAACAACATTTAATAAGGATATATTTGGTGTGAGAATCTTATCAACACAGAGAAGTGAGTCGACCAATAATGTTTGTCATGGTGTTTCAAAGCCAACTAGCTCTCTCACAGATTTTTTTATCGGTCTTTAAAATATAATGAAATCGTGGCGCCGGAGTGAGAAAGATGAAGATTTCAAATGCGGTCAGTCCGTCAGAACACCCATGGTTAAAATCAATCCCATGCTGAGGCAAACTGCCTCATTTTATATAAGAAAACTTTACTCAATGTTTGAACAAGAGCTATTGAATGACTTATGTGGGCTAACATCTGAAGTATCAGTGGAGAGTGAGGCTAAATATTACGTTTTAAGATTGGATCATGAGGGGACAAGACAACCCTAAAATGTGTTGGTTGACAAGGTTACTTGTGAGGTTACATGTAGTTGCAAAAAATTTGAGATGATGGGGCTGTTGTGTTCCCATGCACTATTTGTTCTAAGTTTCGCAAAAATAAAGATGATTCCGGAGAAATATTTCTTATTGCGGTGGTCCATCAATGCTAAAAGGGACATGTATAACAGATTTGGGTGCAAAGAGCTAAAAGACTCTGACTGTAATAATGTTTCTTCAAGTTCCCTTATATTTAGTTCATGCTCTCAGAAATTTGCATATCAACTCATTATAGAGGACAAGGAAATGAGTTAGCTGATGAGTGTTTGTGTGAGACGTTTAAAAAGTTATCAGGAGATATTGAGGATGTTATAGCAGGGAGAACGATCGAATTACATAAAACAAAAAAGAAGAAAAAAATCACAAATATAGAATGTAATATGAACGACCCTGCTAAAAAAGACCGAAAGGAGTATCTACATCTAGGCTGAAAGGACATTGAGAGAAAAATAAGAAAGCCAAAAGTATAAATTTTTTAATTTAGTATTTCCTCATTTCATTCCATGTATAATGCATACTTCTAATTTGACCCATTGCATCCACGAATGGAACAAGAAGCAGCAAATAGCCGTCGAGCTGTGGACGCATTCGAGCAAAGTTTGACAAATTGCCTTATCCAGGTATGTTGATAAAATTCAGTATCATATCACTACCTTTTATATAAAATAATTTACTCAAATTAATCTTCGAATTACTCCCCTGCTGCAGGAATACTACGCACCGCAACTAAGTGAAACGTACACTGGACTTTTGATGGATTTCATAAGTAAGAATTTAGATTGATTGATATTGTAAAATTTGTAATACTGTATCATCTGTAAACCTTTTTACGAAAGAAATAATTGGTGGTTTATAAAATATTTTTGTTCAAATATTTCTGTCTTAATCTTGTTCAAACGTAGATATCAACTGTAACACCCTGAGCAACACGACAATAAGACCCTGAGTAACACATAGATAACATGCGGGTAACACATTGAATAACACGATCAGTGACAAGCGGAATAACACGAGAATAAAACGGGAATAACACGAAAAATAACACGAGAATAACACGTCAATAACACGTGAATAACATGAATATAATACGAGAATAACACGGGAATAACATTGGGATAACATGATGAATAACATAAGAAAAACATGTCAATAACACGGGAAGAACACGAGGATAACATGAGAATAACACGGGAGAATAACATGGGATTAACGTGGAAATAACACGAGGAATAACATGAGAAGAACACCTCAATAATACGGGAATAACACAAAGAATAACACGAGAATAACACGTGAAAAACACGAGAATAACACGAGAATATCATTGGAATAACATGAGGAATAACATAAGAGAAACACGTTAATAACACGAGAATAACACGACAATAACTTACATTACTACCCTCTTAATGCGCTGTCTCGCAGCGAATATTCCTTGTGTTACCGACCGATTAATCGGCGTTACTCTGCGTTACCACGCGTATTCTACCGTGTTACTACACTGTGTTACCGCCAATTAATCGATGTTATTCCAAATTTCCTCGTGTTATTCATACAATCAAATTTTTGCGATAAATTTTTAAACTTTTTTAGATAACTTTTATATGATAAATTAAATAGGATAGGTAATATTAGTATATTTATTGACTCAGGGTGTTATCTACGTGTTATTCATGTGTTATTCACATGTTACTCTCGTGTTACTCAGGGTGTAACATATGCGTTACTCTTTTGTTATTTACGTGTTATCTACATGTTACTCTCGCGTTATTTACATGTTACTCTCGCGTTACTCAGGGTGTAGCATATGCGTTACTCTCATGTTACTCTCGTGTTATCTACGTGTTACTCCCGTGTTATTTACATGTTACTCTCGTGTTACTCAGGGTGTAGCATATGCGTTACTCTCGTGTTGTCTACGTGTTACTCCTGTGTTACTCAGGGTGTAGCATATGTGTTACTCTCGTGTTATCTACGTGTTACTCCCGTGTTATTCAGCGTGTAAACGACATGTAAATGACGTGTTACTAAGGCAGTTGTTACTCCCGTGTTATTTACATGTTACTCTCGTGCTCAGGGTGTAGCATATGCGTTACTCTCGTGTTATCTACGTGTTACTCCCGTGTTATTCAGCGTGTAAACGACATGTAAATGACGTGTTACTAAGGCAGTTGTTACTCCCGTGTTATTTACATGTTACTCTCGTGCTCAGGGTGTAGCATATGCGTTACTCTCGTGTTATCTACGTGTTACTCCCGTGTTATTCAGCGTGTAAACGACATGTAAATGACGTGTTACTAAGGCAGTTGTTACTCCCGTGTTATTTACATGTTACTCTCGTGCTCAGGGTGTAGCATATGCGTTACTCTCGTGTTATCTACGTGTTACTCCCGTGTTATTCAGCGTGTAAACGACATGTAAATGACGTGTTACTAAGGCAGTTGTTACTCCCGTGTTATTTACATGTTACTCTCGTGCTCAGGGTGTAGCATATGCGTTACTCTCGTGTTATCTACGTGTTACTCCCGTGTTATTCAGCGTGTAAACGACATGTAAATGACGTGTTACTAAGGCAGTTGTTACTCCCGTGTTATTTACATGTTACTCTCGTGCTCAGGGTGTAGCATATGCGTTACTCTCGTGTTATCTACGTGTTACTCCCGTGTTATTCAGCGTGTAAACGACATGTAAATGACGTGTTACTAAGGCAGTTGTTACTCCCGTGTTATTTACATGTTACTCTCGTGCTCAGGGTGTAGCATATGCGTTACTCTCGTGTTATCTACGTGTTACTCCCGTGTTATTCAGCGTGTAAACGACATGTAAATGACGTGTTACTAAGGCAGTTGTTACTCCCGTGTTATTTACATGTTACTCTCGTGCTCAGGGTGTAGCATATGCGTTACTCTCGTGTTATCTACGTGTTACTCCCGTGTTATTCAGCGTGTAAACGACATGTAAATGACGTGTTACTAAGGCAGTTGTTACTCCCGTGTTATTTACATGTTACTCTCGTGCTCAGGGTGTAGCATATGCGTTACTCTCGTGTTATCTACGTGTTACTCCCGTGTTATTCAGCGTGTAAACGACATGTAAATGACGTGTTACTAAGGCAGTTGTTACTCCCGTGTTATTTACTTTTGGGAATCACCCTTTTTTGAATCAGTATTTACAGCAGAAGTCAGAAGACGCGTCTAAAAAAATATTATTAGAAAAGTAAAATAGGAATGTATATCATATAGTACAAATTAGAATGATGTACTCACCGAATGGGTCAGGGATTGTTTTATTTTAATTAAATACAACAAAACTGCGAAACATTAAAAAAGCGTTGGACATTTACTTACTTTCCAGTGTATCTGGATAGACACTGGTTTATTTCTTCCTGCATTTCAATTGGTGTCAATGACCTACCAGAATACTCAATAGTTGAAGCCGGAGGACGTAGCTGCAAAATAAAACAATCTATGGATAACACAAAATAAGAGTATATAAGATATGCTTCAAAGCACTTAGCTATACTTATTTTCTTACAACTATAGCATATTCGTCTGCATTAGAACTGTGGCTTTGACTCGAAATTTGTTGATACCCGAGTGGATCTAAGCTTTCTTCATATGAAACTTGGACTTTTGGGAATCACCCTTTTTTGAATCAGTATTTACACCAGAAATCAGAAGACGCTTCTAAAAAATATTGTTAGAAAAAATAAAGTAGGAATGTATATCATTAAGTACAAATTAGAATGACGTACTTACCGATTGGGCCAGAGATTCATGAACACCCTTTATTGCTCATTCTACTTCTTCAGGGTCTTCATGGATTGTCTCATCACCAAAATATGCATCTTGTGCTTCTCTTATTGGTTCTTCGGCCTCTTCGACCTGTACGGGAACATCTATATTTTTTAGTCTCTTCAAGTACATCTATATTTACAGGAGCAACAATATCGGCATCATCAATTTTTCTACGTCTCCTCTTAAACTGATATTCAGATACAAGGGGGTCCACTTTCCTCTTTTGCTGATGACCACTGCTGCTGATCTTCTTACTTGTATCGGATATTATTTTCTCAACGAACTTGTCAGCCTTGGTTTCAACTAATTTATGCACCAAACCTGTTATGGTAGATAATGCTTCTACCATAGTATTCATCTGTGTTCTCATATTAATCACAATTTTTAGTATATTTAAGCGTATT
>NW_018164714.1:63267-65127 GCF_001263595.1 Phalaenopsis equestris | reverse complement strand
CAATAAGCTGTAATCAAAATTAAATGATTTACATGATCAAGTCTCTTAAAGGCTTCAAGCCATTAAGAGAGCACATCTGTTTCAGCTTATCTGATGTAAATCATTTAATTTTGATTACAGCTTATTGTCACATTTGTTTAATAGCTTTTTAAGAGTGCTTGCAACGATTTTGACGAATACATTTTTATCGTACGTTAATGACGGATTCTTAGATTTGAGAGACGATGAAGTACAACTACTCGAAAATCCAGAGCAGGGACCACCGATTCCTGCAAGACGAACTTCCACATCATGAAACTATTGTAAGACCATCTTCACCCAAATCGTATGCCAAGGATACAATTATTTCTAGTGATATAACCCCGGTATCTGGACATACGACGGAGAGTGCTGATTTTGGGATACTATATTAGATGCTAAAATCTCACGAACAAATAAGCTTAAATATACAAGAAACTATGACTGGGACGAGTACACAGATGAATACTGTGGTAGAACATTGTCCACCCTGACAGGTTTGGTGCATAGATTAGTTGAAACCAAGGTTGACAAGTTCGTTGAGAAAACAATATCCGATACAAGTAAGAAGACCAACAGCAGTGGTCATCAACAAAAGAGGAAAGTGGACCCTCCTGTATCTGAATACCAGTTTAAGAGAAGACGTAGAAAAATTGATGATGTCGATATTGTTGCTCCTGTAAATATAGATGTACCTGAAGAAACAATAAGAAATATAGATGTTCCCGTACAGGCCGAAGACGCCGAAGAATCAATAAGAGAAGGACAAGATGCAGATTTGGGTGATGATACAATCCATGAAAACCCTGAAGAAGTAGAACGAGCAATAAAGAGTATTCTTGAATCTCTGGCCCAATCGGTAAGTACGTCATTCTAATTTGTACTTAATGATATACATTATTACTTTATTTTTTCTAACAATATTTTTTTTAGACGCGTATTCTGACTTCTGGTGTAAATACTGATTGAAAAAATGGTGATTCCCAAAAGGTCCAAGTTTCAGATGAAGAAAGCTTAGATCCACCCGAGTATCAGCAAATTTCAAGTCAAAGCCACAGTTCTAATGCAGACGAATATGCTATAGTTGCAAGAAAATAAATATAGCTAAGTGCTTTGAAACATATCTTATATACTCTTATTTTGTGTTATCCATGGATTATTTTATTTTGCAGCTACGTCATCCGGCTTCAACTATTGAGTATCCTGGTAGATCATTGACACCAATTAAAATGCAGGAAGAAATAGACCAGTGTCTATCCAGATACACCGGAAGGTAAGTAAATGTCTAACACTCTTTTAATGTTACGCAGTTTTGTTGTATTTAATTAAAAAGAACTCTCTTTCTTGTCAATGCAGCGACGTTATCATTAACAGAGACCATATTTTGATTCACCGAACGACACTCAAAGACATATTATTAAATAAGTGGCTTGCAGACGAACATGTTGATATATTTGCTGTCATGCTGCGCGAAAGAACTTTAAGGAGACCAGAATTGTATCGGCCTTACCTGTATGTTTCACCAATGTATGGGGTATGTTCAACAACTTATATTATTCATACAAGTTTAAGTCATATATTTCCTGCACATTTAAACTAATATATTTATGTAGATGCATAAGACATATGAGAGCAAACCCTACGTGAAACATATCACCAACGAGGCCGTAAAAGAAGTAAAAGCCATTTTCTTTCCAATCATTCATAATTAACATTGGATCTTGTTGGTTCTAGATCTCAAGTTGAGAAAATGGCGAATATACGACTCACTACCTAACCAGATACATAAGGTTGGCGCTACGGAAGGTGTAAGTAAAATCAAATCAATTAAAAGGAAAAAAA
>NW_018164714.1:58537-62438 GCF_001263595.1 Phalaenopsis equestris | reverse complement strand
GGCTTGCAGACGAACATGTTGATATATTTGCTGTCATGCTGCGCGAAAGAACTTTAAGGAGACCAGAGTTGTACCTGCCTTACTTGTATGTTTCACCAATGTATGGGGTATGTTCAACAACTTATATTTATTCATACAAGTTTAAGTCATATATTCCCTGCACATTTAAACTAATATATTTATGTAGATGCATAAGACATATGAGAGCAAACCCTACGTGAAACATATCACCAACGAGGCCGTAAAAGAAGTAAAAATTATTTTCTTTCCAATCATTCATAATCAACGTTGGATCTTGTTGGTTCTAGATCTCAAGTTGAGAAAATGATGAATATACGACTCACTACCGAACCAGATACATAAGACTGGCGCTGCGTAAGTTGTAAGTATATTCAACTCAATTAAAAGTAACACAATTGCATTCGAAGAGTAACACAATAATGCTTCAACCATGCAGGTGAATATGTTTGCTAGAGATGCCGCTGATTTATTTAGAGCCAAAATCAATAATTGGTCCCTATCGATTACAAATCATGTACCAACACAAATGAATAGTTTTGATTGCGGCATGTTCGTCTGCTAGTACATGAAAACTTTAGTGCAGGCCGAAGAAGTCGACTGGAGTGCACATATGAACTGACAGGATCATATGGAGCGATTTAGAACAGAATTTGTTTATGACATGTGCTTATTTTCGAAACCTCCCCCAAAATCCATCATTGGTCAGATCAAAAACAGGTACTATGTTATCTTAAAGTAGCTTATTGTTTACTGTATATCGAATATTTGTATAGTTTACTGGCAAAATGTTTATATCTTGCTGAATGTTGGTATTTTTAGGTTACTGTATATGTCGAATTTTTGTAGAGGTTACTGTTTATATCTTGGCAAAATGTTTATAGGTTACTGTTAATATTTTTGGTATAACACTTGAGTAACATGCTGATCAACTGCCTTAGTAACACGTCATTTACATACGACAGTAACACGAGAGTAATGCATCTGCTACATCCTGAGTAACACGTAGATAACACGAGAGTAACACGAGAGTAACGCATATGCTACATCCTAGCTACATCCTGAGTAACACGGGAATAACACGTAGATAACACGAGAGTAACACATATGCTACACCCTGAATAACACGATAGTAACATGTAAAAACACGGGAGTAACACGTAGATAACACGAGAGTAACATGAAAGTAACACATATGCTACACCTTGAGAGTAACACGAGAGTAACATGTAAATAACGCGAGAGTAACATGTAGTTAACACGTAAATAACAAGAGAGTAACGCATATGTTACACCCTGAGTAACACGAGAGTAACATGTGAATAACACGGGAGTAACACGTAGATAACACCCTGAGTCAATAAATATACTAATATTATCTATCCTATTTAATTTATCATATAAAATTTATCTGAAAAAGTTTAAAAAATTATCGCAAAAATTTGATAGTATGAATAACACGAGGAAATTTGGAATAACACCGATTAATCGGCAGTAACACGGTGTAGTAATACGGTAGAATACGCGTGGTAACGCAGAGTAACACCGATTAATCGGCCGGTAACACAGGGAATATTTGCTGCGAGACAGCGCATTAAGAGGGCAGTAATGCAAGTTATTGTCGTGTTATCCTCGTGTTATTCTCGTATTATTGACGTGTTATTCTCGTGTTATTAACATATTTCTCTTATGTTATTCCTCGTGTTATTCCAATGATATTCTCATGTTATTCTTGTATCATCCTCGTGTTTTTCACGTGTTATTCTTCGTGTTATTCTCATATTATTGAGGTGTTCTTCTCATGTTTATCCTCGTGTTATTTCCACGTTAATCCCATGTTATTCTCGTGTTATCCTCGTGTTCTTCCCGTGTTATTGATGTGTTTTTCTTATGTTATTCATCATGTTATCCCAATGTTATTCCCGTGCTATTCTCGTATTATCTTCGTGTTATACCTGTGTTATTGACGTGTTATTCTCGTGTTATTCTTCGTGTCATTCTCATTTTATTCCCGTGTTATTCAGTTTGTTACTGATCGTGTTATTCAACGTGTTACCCGCATGTTATCTATGTGTTACTCAGAGTCTTATTGACGTGTTGCTCAGGGTGTTACAGTTGATATCTACGTTTGAACAAGATTAAGACAGAAATATTTGAACAAAAACATATTATAAACCACCAATTACTTCTTTCATAAAAAGGCTTACAGATGATACAGTATTACAATTTTTACAATATCAATCAATCTAAATTCTCACTTATGGAATCCATCAAAAGTCCAGTGTGTGTTTCACTTAGTTGTGGTGCGTAGTATTCTTGCAGCAGGGGAGTAATTCGAAGATCAATTTGAGTAAATTTATTTTATATAAAAAATAGTGATATGATACTGAATTTTATCAACATACCTGGGTAAGGCAATTTGTCAAACTTTGTTGGAATGCATCCACAGCTCGACGAACGCAATGGGTCAAATTAGAAGTACGCATTATACATGGAATGGAATGAGGAAATAGTAAAATAAAAAATTTATACTTTTGGCTTTCTTATTTCTCTCCCAATGTCCTTTCAGCCTCGTTGTAGATACTCCTTTCGGCCTTTTTTTAGCAGGGTCATTCACATTGCATTCTATTATTCTGGGTTTATGCTTCTTTTTTGTTTTGTGTAATTCTATCGTTCTCCCTGCTATAGCATCATCAATATCTCCTGATAACTTTTTAAACGTTTCCCACAGACACTCCTCAGCTAACTCATGTCCTTCTGCTCTATTAATGAGCTTATATGCAAATTTTTGGGAGCATGAACTGAATATAAGGGAACTTGAAGAAACATTATTACATCCAGAGTCTTTCAGCTCTTTGCACCCAAATTTGTTATACATGTCCCTTTTAGCATTGATGGACCACCGCAATAAGAAATATTTCTCCCGAATCACCTTTATTTTTGCGAAACTTAGAACAAATAGTGCATGGGAGACCAACAACCCCATCATCTCAAACTTTTTGCAACTACATGTAACCTTGTCAACTAACACATTCTAGGGCTGCCTTGTCCTCTCATCATCCAATCTTGAAACATAATATTTAGCCTCACTCCCTACTGATACTTCAGATGTTAGCCCACATAAGTCATTCAATAACTCTTGTTCAAACATTGAGTAAAACTTGTTTGTAAAGAATGAGGCAGCTTGCCTCAGCATGGGATTGATTTTAACCATGGGTGTTCTGACGGACTGACCGTATTTGAAATCTTCATCTTTCTCACTCCAGCGCTACGATTTCATTATATTTTCAAGATCGATAAAACAATCCGTGAGAGAGCTAATTGGCTTTGAAACATCATGACAAACATTATTGGTCGACTCACTTCTCTGTGTTGATAAGATTTTCACACCGAGTATATCTTTATTAAATGTTGTTGATCATTTATGCCTTATACGATACATTTCATCTAACCAAACATTGCTTTGTAGTTCTCCCAACTCAATCATTAAGGATCACGTTTCTTCGAACTCCTCAGAATCACACTTGCTCAAGCATTTATAAAAAAAGACCACAGACACTCTTAGTACGCACTCCACAATGTAATTTGGAAGGCAGTTTCTTATAGATATGTCATTGACATAATCTATGATGTGTCTGTGGGAGACATTTTGCAATGGCTATTGCCATTGCTTGATCCTGATCGGTAAAGATTGTTATGGGATGTTTGCTCCCATTATTCGAATGAATGATTTGAATAACCACATGAATCTTTCAGTAGTCTCATCAGACAGAAATCCAACTCCAAACGGTACGTTCTTCCAGTGGTGGTTAACCCCCACAAATAAAGCACAACATAAGTTATATTTATTTAATCTGTAGCTTGTATAAAAAATTATGACATC
>NW_018164714.1:34359-58395 GCF_001263595.1 Phalaenopsis equestris | reverse complement strand
TTGGTGCATTCCAAATTCTCCACACCACCAACCTCTGTGGCAATGAAATTGTATGGATGTGTTGCTCTGATCCCTGAACCTATCATGAATCTCAACACATCTGCATTGAGCTCACTTATCATTCTGTTGGAACGAAGAAGAAGTTTATCACTACTTTCGGCCAAAGGATGATTATGATTTTCAATGAATTTTGCCACTGTCCAATTGCCTTCGAAATCAACATGAAATCGTACTATGGCCTTACAGCCAGTGCTCGTGTCTGCTTTTCTGAATTTAACTGTGTTGTTAGGCTCTTTCTTATAGCCAGCTTTTCCACAAATATAATCTTTAACCTTGAGTTTCTTGGAGTTCGGCCAGTAGGTAGTATGGTCCTTCCGAACAGTGAATCCCACGTGATGTGCATAGGCACGATAGCTTTCATATGCTTCTTCCTCATTGTGGATAATGCTGCTTAGAAACTTCTCTGCAATTGGATCATTGCAAACGTGTTGCCTCAGAGGACTGCATAAAACAATGATAACATGAGCATAACACAATAATAACACAATATGAGTAATAAATCAAGGGCAGAATAATACCAGAGTAACACCAGAATAACGCAAGAGTAACACCAAAAAACAAGAAGCAAAAAAAAATCATAAATAACAATGCCGCAATGAACTACACCCAAAAATCAAATGCAATAAACAACATAACAATGGAGTAATACCACAGTAACACCAGAATAACACAAGGATAACACCAAAAAACGAGAAGCCTAAAACCATAATAACACAAAAAAAATAATCATAATAATACCAAACGACACTGTAGAATAACACCCAATAACACTGCATCAACACCTACGTTTACATGAAAATTAAACTAAACCCTAAACCACATAAACGGTACTAAATCAAAGGCAAGAAACAAGAGTAATACAAGAGTAACACCAAAATAACACAACAGTAACACCAAGACTCACTTGATCTTGATCTTCAAGGTTCAGGCTGAATGATGGCATCTCAACGTTCATGGAGACTTCTGACATCTCAACGTTCATGGAGAAATCGACTTCCGGAATCTCAACGTTCATGGAGAATTCCAACAATACCTAGCTATGGCGGAGCTGTGAAAAAACAAGCGAAATATTTCTTCACCCTACGAATAGAATAGCAAGCTGGCGCGAAATAATTTTATCATGGCGGGAATTTTTTCAGAATTCGGGTTTAGGGTCGGGCAAGGTCGCGAATACTAATGGAATAAGTGGGGCCGGAGTTTCTGGCGGCAATATATTGGATACGCACCTAGCTTAAGGTGCGTAGTAGTGTTAATCATTCAGAGGGCATAGGTGGGCGAGAGTCTAAAAGGAAATTGTTGAGGTTCTCACTATTAGATTCATAGTTCACCATGATGTCCATTCGGTATGGTCTAAATCTTTTTTATTCAGTAAAAATTATGTGACAGTGGCATCATTTCACCATTCTATCAGCTAATTGCAATGGATGTTATAAAATCTTTAAACAAAAGCTTAAAGCTTGAGTAATAATTGACATGCAGCCTTCCAAATGGAATAATCAGCCATGCCTCTAATTTCAAGCTTATTTCTACTAAAAAAAGAGAATGATTTCATTTACAAATTTTTTATTAACATTAAAGTCAAAATAAGTACTCTGCATGATAAACTAAAACTTATCTAAATAATGAGCACGTTAGGATAAGGTTGCTAGGTTTACTTTTGATGTATGAATAGATAGTTTGCCTAGCTAAACTTGCATTAATATATACATGGCTATCAAGATGAAACTAAGCATATATTAGCTACAACATTAGGGAATGGGAAATCTGCAAGGGTAACATACTTGAGAATGCCGAAGTTATGCAGTAGCAGTTTTACAAATTAGGCACTCAAAAAGTTACTACAGGAAAATAATAATAATAATAATAATAACTCAAATGCTCTGATTAAAAAGAGATTGTACAAATGGGAGCATGCCTTTATAGTAACATATATGAGGACTGGAAGAAACTCATCTGCTCCGGGAGGATTTGCATTTGAAGCAATAGAAACATTTAACAGTAAATTGTTGATGACTCTACAACAATTGAGGATACAGACAAGTTTATCTCTAGGAGCCTTGTACATGTTGATCTTCTGCAGTTCTTTCTGTGCTAGCTGAAATGGCAGGAAATGCAGAAAACGATGGCATCAAATTAATTGGTAATTTTAACATTTGGTAAAAGAAAATAATTGTGTTTCCTAAATAAACAAGTAAAATTATCAAATTAATTGGTAATTTTAACATTTGGTAAAATAAAATAATTGTGTTTCCTAAATAAACAAGTAAAAGGAAGCAACAACATCATAATAGAAGCATTGTCAAAATCTTTTTAATTCTCAACATTGATGGTGAGGTGTTTTTTTTTTTTCCTGAAAATAGAAAAACAAGAAAATTTACACCAACCTAAAGATATTCTCCTCAAATCATTTCCATTCCAACTACATATCCCATAAGTTTCGGCTGTTTAAGCTCGACATGGAAAGTCAGCAAGATACTCCTGCCTCCTCGCCTAAATTTTAAGCACATGACCAAGAAGAAAAGTTGTCTGCCTGCATATGAAATGTTCAAAACATGCACAGATTGCATGCAACGCAACCAACTCACTGGCCTTAAACGGCACTTAGATGCCAAATTACAGGTATGCTCCTCTGTTTTTTCAACAATTTAAGATATATTGTTTACCAAATTTGAACTTGAGCAAACTCATTTTAATAGAATAATGGGATATGGATGGAGATATGCACGAGATTAATTACAATAGATTGATCTAACCTTGTATTTAAAAATATATATAGTTTGTTATCTGTCATACAATGGATGATGATCAATATTCATCGGATTGTATTTATGAGCTTCATTAATTAGATTTGTTATTTACTATTTTCATGATTGGTAAACCCTTGGGGATACCTCAAACTTTTAATTTTTACATTATTTGATAAATAGCTCCTTCTGTTTTTCAAAACTTAAGTATGATGAGTTGAAAAGAAACTTCATGTAGCACATATTTTAGCTCCATAATTATTTTGTTTATACTTAAAAGGAATTGACACAAACTACTTCTTGGATTAAGCCGTTAAGGTGCAGGATGCAACATTTAAAATATGAGGATTGGCTATATTGTTTGTTTTTTCTTTTCCTTCTTATGTTTCTCTTAAAATACAATTAAATTTACAATTTCATTTCCTACACCCTATTAATTTGGTAATTCAATAAAAATCAACTTTACAAAATTTATTTCTGCAATTTCCTATAATTTTAGACGTCCTACAATAATTCGTTATTATATGCCCTACTTCTCTCCACCAAGTAAGCTTCTTTCTTACCTCGAAGCAAAGAGAAAAGACTCCTTTTTATTTTTCTTGTGCTTCCTCTCAACAAAGCCTTCTTGATTTTGTAAATTCCTCGCTATCTATCCCCATCTTGAGCTCCCTCTTTTTTTCTTATACCTCATTTCTTACAAACTCCCAATCCTATTCTAAATTTTCTCAAGAAAATTATCAAAATCTGAACTTAATTATAATTTTAGGTTTAATCCAATCTTGAACCATGAAAAAATAGCTAAATAAAACATTTTAGCATGAAGGTAGTGTATGCCCTTCCCATTCCCATAATTGGTATACAAAAATTGATTAAAACAAGAAAAACTGAAAAAAAAATGAAAAAGAATAGACTCTCTTGCTTGAAAGTTATCATTCATTTTATTGGCTAGAGATCTCCATGAGTTCTATACCTTCCATGAGATATAATACATGAGAATTTTACACTAGAATTTAATTGTCATTTCCGATAAGGTAAGGTTTCCACAAATTCAAAACTTTCTATTAATTGGCAAATCAAGCGGCATGCACGAGCAATTGCTTAAAGAAATTCTAACTCATATTAAACAAGATGTCAAGTTTAATAATGTGAACTTCTAAGAATATTTTCTTAATATTTTCTTAAGTTGTGAATAACTTTCATTTTTTTTTTTTAAATTTGATAGTATGTATTAAATATATGAACAAGCATAAGTGTAATTGAAATATGTCTGTCTCTATTATTTGATGAATTGATTTTTTTTTTATTTTAGGTATTCATCTAAACAATTGAAGTTTAAAACTAACAGTTCTACCTTGCATATTAGTAATGCCGGAGTTAAACCAAACAACATTAGAAAAATGAAATAGTATTGTTGAATTCAAAACAAGGGATTACAACCACACAAATGAAAATAGAAAAAAGCAATCAACATGATAACAATATGTTGAAATAAGAAATAGCGATAAATGACAACACCATCTCAAATTAGAGTGGATCTTGGGGTGGTAGTAGTGATTGGCGAGGGTTCGGACCACTAGAGAGATAGAAAGGGCGGTACATGGGCTAAAAGATAGGGTGGCAACAAGGGGCAATGGTGGTAGCAAGGGGACAATTGTGACAACAAGGGGAGGGATGAAACAATCGGAACAGCTAGAAGGCAGGCTGTTATGGGCAGTGGCAGCAAGGGCAGTGGCTAAACAGCAGGAGAAGTGCGATTCCGGACTCTGGCAGCAAGGGAGGAGGTGGCGGTAGTGAAGGGGTATGTGGTGGACTGCAAGACTGCAGGACAGCGAAAGGGTGGCCGTCCAGGACGGGAGCACCGAGGAAAAGTGAGAAAACTGCCGGAAAACAGCGGTATGTAGCTGTTTGGGCGGCTGAAGCAGGGAAGCGGTGGTCAGGAGCCATGTGTGGAAAATGCAGAAGGTGGATAGGGAAGAAAATCACCACCTTAGAAAAAAGATAAAATTAAAGCACCACTCAAACACTCGAAAATAGCCGGGAAAAACAGACGTCGGCGTCAATCCTAACTAAACTCGCACAAAAACGAATTATCCAAACTCTAATACAACACATATATAGGAAATGACTAAAAAATTAAGGAAGAAAAAAAGAAAATTTGTATAGAAAAAGGAAAAAATGAGATTGTTCGGCCTGTAACCCGTGATTGCGGTTCTTCCACAATTCCACGTAACGCAGGATCCAGACCCCTCATTAGCCTCCTGGGGCTTCCCTTTCATTCGTCGAAGCTTTTGATTTCTCACAATATTGTGTCGGGTCGGTCACGTTGAAATGATGGAGTTATTGTAACTTCTCGGTAAGTTACTTTAGTAGGTGTTATCATTCCAAAGAACATCCTAATAGAATAAGTGTACATTCACTTTTGACACAACCTGAGCTGAAGCTGCATATAGTTGTAGATTCCCGCAAAGTAACTCTCGAGCCCTTATGTTCGTAATCTTGTTCTTGCACTTCTCATACTCGGATGAATGTATCCAATAAAAAAGTTTATTAGAATAATTTAACTCTATAATGAAATCTATGATAGGCTAGACCACACTGAAGTACAATCGCTCCAGAGAGACCTCTTCTTATTCTTTGAATTGATATGAATCCCAATATATGATGGAAAGATCCTCAGGTGATTTCCAATATTTTGATTCATCCATCCTATCTGATCATCTATTGATGATACATTGTTGAATTGATGATGCAGGCAATGAATGCGCCTCGACCCTTCGTTTCCGCGGAACAGAAGGCCGGCGAATCTTTCACGAGAACATTGTAGCGAGCGGGATCGCGAACCCGCGTGAGGGCTGGGGGGGATCACAAACCTACGTGATCCAGGAAGATGTCGACTATGGAATTTTGGGTTTTTCTGGATTCATTTTACTCTCCCGCCTCTTTCTTTGTGTAGAAGTTTCCTTTGTTCAATGGAAGTCTATAAATTGTTGACCTCTGTGTGTAGGGAGTCGGTTCTAGTAGAGTGATCTTCTGATCTCCAGTGTGGAGTCTCTTATCTTTTGTTAGAGTTGTATCCAAAGACAGGTGGAGCTTTAGTTGTATCTTGCTCTGAGGTGGTGTTATAAACTCCCAATCTCCTTCACTTCTTTTGCCCAACACCTTTTCCTACCTCTCACCCTAGCTGCCAACCACCCCCATATTCCTCCACTACAGTACTGCTACCCCTACTTCCTCCAGGACCTCGCCGTCCAACCTACATACATCCAACTAAACACAATTTCTACCTACGCAAAAAACCACTCATCCGCCAATGTCGACGTTGCCTTTGAATCTCTTCCTACATCTCTAACTCGGGATTCCTCAATTATTGTATTTTTTTTGTTTGAATTCGTGTTGCAGCCTTATTTCTATATTAATAAAGGTTTGATTTTTTTTAGTTCCATTGTTCGTCCTACTAGTTTCGGTATCATTTGGTATCAAAGTCAGGTTCCACCCTAGTCCCATCCTAGGATTTCCTAGCATCCGCCCTACCCAAGCCACCTCCACCGGATTTTTTCTTCCAATTTCCAACCCTAGCCACGCCACCATGAAGAGGTACACCGGACTTGACCGGGGAAGAGATTCAACGAGAAATTCATCGTCTACAATGGAGACTTGCAGAATTGGATGACGAGAACCAAGAAGAGGTTTCTTTTGACCGTGATCGAGAAAGTCAAATAGAAGGCATGGATGAGGAGATGAATCCATTCCACGGGGAAGATCAAAGTGACGAGGAATATCAAACACACTGTTTTGGTATCCAATATCAAAGGATACCAAGAGAAGACCTCCTCAGCTCAAGCCCACCATTTTCTCCCTCTGGTTCCCACGGTGGAGCCCAATTTTGACTCAAAATTTCAGTTCAAACAATTTCAGTTCAAACAAGGACAAATTTCTCCACACCTCCACAGTGGACCAAACTCTAAGTAACTATGCCCAACCATCACCAGAGCAAGAGGAGTTGATCCCCCACAAAAGACTCCTATGGAGGTCAGCGGGACTTTGGCATCAAAATGAACCTCCCATAATTTGAGGGAGGCATGGATCCCGATGAGTTTATCGACTAATTGCAATCAGTTAAACGGATTTTCGAATATAAAGATGTACCAGAGGACGAACGAGTCAAGCTAGTTGTCATTAGGCTAAAGAAAATGCCTTCTTATGGTATGAAAATCTACAAAAGCAGAGGAAAAGAGAAGGCAATAAGAAGATAACTAAGTGGATGAAAATGAAAAAGGCAATACAGAAAAAGTACCTCCCACCCCACTATCGCCAAGATATGTTTCTGAAACTCCACAACTTGCAACAGGGGGATCTTTCAGTTGAGGAGTTCATGGCCCAGTTAGACCACATGCAGTTAAAATGCGAGTCGATAAAGCCAAAAGAGCAGACGATCGCCATATCTCGAGGTCCAAATCCCGCCATTAGCAATGTGGTACAACTGCAACCATATTAGACGTTGGGGGATGTTCAGACACTAGCCCTGCAGGTGGTAAAGCAGCAGAAGCAAAGCAAGCAACAACTGTCCTTCAGACAACCACCGTCAACCAAACAGTCACCTGCAACTTCTATAGCCAACATGGGCGCCTAGGGAAGAAATAACAGAATTGAACAAGGAACTGATAAGACAGATCAGAGGGGGGAAAATTCAGAGAAACTTGGTTTCTCCAACGCAATGTCAGCCAGGAAGTGTTTCAAGTGCCACATCTACGGTCACACAAGCTTTAAGCCGCCCAACAAGCCGAGTCGTCACATTCACAAATCACGGCGCTCTCGGGGAAGTCGATGAGGAAATAGAGAAGAGTCCAGAAGAAGAGCTTCAGCTCCACAGAGAAGAAGGAGAAGCATTATTAGTTCAGCAAATACTGCAGTCTGAGCCCAAGCGGGACCAATCCTGACTAAGGCATAACATTTTTTGCACCAAATACAATGTCAAGGGGAAAGTTTGATGCCTGATCATCAACAGTTGGAGCTGCAAGACAATGGTGTCTACACTCATGGTGAAAAATTTAAGATTGGACACACAGAAGCATCCTCAATCATATTCCCTTATCTGGCTGAAGAAAAGAAACGAGATGCGTGTAGATCAGCAGTGCCTAGTTGATTTGTCCATCAGAGACCAACTTCACGAGCATGTATGATGCAACGTGGTTCCTATGGACGTTTGTCACATTCTGTTAGGAAAGCCTTGGCAGTTTGATCATTGCAAAATTGAACACGATGCCAAGAACACTCACTCTTTTAAGAAGGATGAAAAACGTATTGTTTTATTTCTTGCTAAGGATGCAAAAGGCGAGAACGATATAGAGGCAACATTAATTCCTCGTACCACTTACCTGTAGTCAGTTAGAGATGCATCTGTGACACTAGTATTAGTCCTCCTGGAAAGAAACGAAGAAATAGAAGTACCAACACTACTGCAACCATTGCTACAGGACTTTTAAGATGTTTTGACTAACAGCTTACCGGAGGGATTACCACCATTAAGGGGCATCCAACAACCATAGACCTTATACCAGAATCTGTATTGTCAAACAGACCAACTTACATATTAAAACCTGCAGAGTATGAAGAACAACAACGACAAGTGCAGGATCTCGTTGCAAGAGGGCCAGTCAGAGAAAACACCAGCCCATCTGCAGTCCCTGCCGTGATGGTGCCCAAAAGGATGACTTGTGGCGAATGTGCATCGACAACTGAACCATCAACAAGATTACCATCAAGTATCGATTTCCCATACCTCACCTGGATGATCTCTTAAACCAACTACATGGAGCCACCATCTTCTACAAGATCGACTTGCGCAGCGGATATCACCATATACGAATGAGGGCAGGAGAAGAGTGGAAGACCGCCTTCAAGACGCGGAATGAACTTTGAGTGGATCGTTATGTATTTTGGTCTGTAAAATGCACCTAGAGCTTTTATGAGATTAATGAACTAGGTATTCCGACCTAACATTTGGAAGTTTATCGTTGTTTACTTTGACGACATTCTACTATACCGCCAGTCGAAGGAGGATCATTTGCGTCACCTGAAGGCAGTATTCGAGGTAATGAGAGCTAAGTAACTTGTATGCCCATTCAAAGAAATGTTGCTTCATGACAAGCCAAATATGCTTTTTGGTTACATCGTATCAATTATAGACATTAAGATGGATCCCATAAAGATAGAGGCCATTATCAGCCGGGTCGTACCACAATCGTTCATCGAGCTGAAGCAATTTTTGGGGCTGGAATCCTTCTATTGAAGATTCATGAGAAATTTTAGCACTATCACCTCCCCTCTCACCGAACTTTTGAAAGAAGAGGAGTTTACTTGGATCGCAACAACCCAAGCCGGTTTTGATACACTGAAAGAAAATGTGACTCAGGCACCTGTGCTAGCACTACCTGACTTCAATCAACTTTTCACGATAGAATGTGATGCCTCCGGCGTAAGGATCCAAGCAGTACTAAGCCAGGGAACCCACCCCATGGCTTTCTTCATTGAGAATTTGAACTAGTCTAGTAGGAAATACTCAACTTATGACAAAATTCTACGCCATCGTAAAAACACTGGAACACTGGTGTCACTACCTATTGACCCACCCCATGGCTTTCTTCATTGAGAATTTGAACGAGTCTAGTAGGAAATACTCAACTTATGACAGAATTCTACGCCATCGTAAAAACTCTGGAACACTGGTGTCACTACCTATTGACAAACGAGTTTACACTATTTACGGAACACGAGGCCCAAAAATTTCTCAACAGCCAGAACAAACTAAAGGGATGACATGCCACCTGGGTGGAATTTCTGGCCTCATTCCAGATTGTTTTAAAACACAAGGCAAGGAGCCAAAACCGTGTAACACATGCACCGAGTCGTCGACACCAATTGATAACATCCATGCAGGCTCGAGTTGTGGGCTTCGAGGTCATAAGGGACCTATATGAAACAGACGAATATTTTAAAAACATATAAGAGCAATGTCAGGAGAAGCCAACAGTGCAATATTACCGCACTGATGGATACCTGCTCCGCTAGAGTCAGTTATGCTTTTCCCGGTGTTCATTAAGGGAAGCCATTGTCCACGAAGGCCACGTCAGAGAACTAGGGGGTCATTTCGACAAGGTCAAGACCCTAGCCCTTGTAAGAGAGCATTTTTTTCCCAAGACTGATAAGAGATATAGAACGACATGTCAAGCAATGTAGAATTTGTCATCTGACAAAGAGAAGAGCTCAAAACGCTGGATTATACATACCACTTCCAGTACCCGAGGCACTGTGGGTGGTCGCCATCATGGATTTTACGTTAGGACTTCCAAGGACCCAAAGGAACAAGGAATTTGTAATGTTCGTAGTAGATAGATTCTCCAAGATGACCCACTTTGTCTCCTGTCACCGGACACTGACTCATCTCACATCGCCAATCTATACTTCAGAGAGATTGTAAGATTGCATGAAATTCTTAAAACCATCGTCTCTGACAGAGGCATCACATTCCCGAGTCACTTTTGGAGGACACTGTGGAGAAAGCTTGGTACAAAACTCCAATTCAGCGCGACGGCTCATCCGCAGATAGACAGACAAAGGTATTAAATTGAACCCTCGACAATTTGCTGAGATGTTTCGTGGGAAAAAAATATAAGACATTGAGATCTTATCCTAACCGAAGCTGAGTTCACCTATAACCGATCCATTAACCAAACAATTGGACGAACTCCCTTTGAGAATGTGTACGAACAAAATCTGCTCACACTTTAGAACAGGTGTCGCTCCTACCATCTTTGAGAACAAGCAAGGATGCCACAAAACGGGTTCACAAGATTCAAAAGCTCCCTGAAAAAGTTGGCAAGAAATTTCTAAGTCGAACTGTAAATATTAGGCACAGACAAATAAATCTAAGAAGAAAGTAATACTTCAGGAAGGCAACCTCGTATGAGTTCAGTTAAAAAAGGAAAGATTTTTTGTAGAATCATCAGAAAGCTTAAGCCGAAAACAGATGGACCTTTCAGAGTACTTCAGAAACTGAATGATAATGCTTAAAAGATCGACCTGTCTGGGAACTACAACATTTCAGCCACGTTCAACGTCTCCGAGTTGTGATACCATACTTTGAAGAGTCTGAAGCTTCGACAAAAGTGATCAAAGCTTCCTCAATCCCGGGAGACTAACGCAGGAGCTGAATCAACGAACGCCCCGACGCGGGGTGCTTCGTTTTCGCAGGACAGAAGACTCGCAAATCTTTGCGAGAAAGTGGAGCGGGCGGGATCGCGAACCCGTGACAGGTTTGGGAGGGAACACGAACCTACGCAATCCAAGAAGACACCGAACGTGGAATTTTGGATTTTTATGGATTCTTTTTGCCTCTTCCTTTGGGTAGAAGTTTCCTTTGTTCAACGAAAATCTATAAATTGTTGTCCTCTATGTGGTAGCGAGTCAGTATTCAGTTATCCTACTTTGAGGCAATGTTGTAAACTCCCAATCTGCTTCACTTCTTCTCCCCGACACTTTTTCCTACCTCTCACCCTATAGCTGCCCCCTATAGCTGCGCCCCCCACCCCCCTCCCCCGCCATAGTCCTCCACCACACTACACCCTTACTTCCTCCACAATCTCGCTGTCTAACCTACATACATCCAACTAAATACAATCCCTACCTACCTAAATAACCACTCACTCGCCAACATCGCCATCGCCTTTGAATCTCTTCCTACATCCCTAATCGGGTATTCATCTACTATTATATTTTCTCTGTATGAATCGTTTCGTAACTTTATTTCTATATTAATAAGAGTTTACTTTTTTTTGGTTCCACTGTTCTTCCTCTTAGTTCCAATATCAATTGATTTTAATATTCAAATGATTCCATATAATCTTCAAGAAGTGACGCAAAAGAATCTCATCTCTGACATGTTGAACCTCTCAGTAAAGGCAACTCAAGAAATGGACTATATATCTAAAAAGTCTAAAATTATCTTATCTGAGGTTGTCATGTATATGGTGTTAGTTCCTCAAACTCATGGCCATTTTGAACATTCAATGATAGTTTTGTTGACGCTCCTCTCAATGCCTATAAGAAGTTAATTCGAGACACCACGAACTCATACTCTACATAAATGTCTATTACCTCAAACTCTCTCTCTTCTAAAACAATTACTATTAAGGGTCTGTTTGGGGCAGTTGCAGCTTATCCAACTTATCTAGATAAGCAGCTGATTCAAATAAGTTGTTAATCAACAGCTGATTTGGATAAGCTGACTAACTGTTTAATTTGTGTGTTTGGGAAATAGCTGATCTGCAGTTGTTTCTAGATAAATAATCATTATGCCCCTGAAGCTCATCTTCCCTGGTTAACAACGAACCAACCACCTCACTGTTGCCTCGCTAGTCAACATGACCAACCACCAATCTCTAAGGTTTCATTTTTTTTTTATGATAAAAGTTGAACTTCATGGCCGTTAAATTAAAAAATAATGACTAATTATATTTTTGTTAATACATTGAGACCAAATACTCAATATGATTGCATTTCCTACAATTGCTTCGCACCAAATGCATCTTGAACGATCGAGCAAGTTCGGCTGAAGATGAAAGATTATGGGGTAAGAAAATATTATTTAACTCAATTCTAACAATTGGTTTAAGTGTAATTAATAATAATTCCTATTTCCCACAAATTCAGATGCATATTCAAATTTGTCTTTATGATTCACTAATTAAACAAAGTAAAACACTGCATCAATGTTTTGATAAGCATCGTACCCACCAGATCGAAGCGCGTACACATCTCTCAAGGTGCGGAGACCACTTGCAGAGTCCCTACATCCCAATTCCCGTAATACGTCTCTGTCGGGAAAGACGATGAAGATGGGGATGAGCGATTCAAGGGATCAGAGGGCACAAACAATGCGGGTGCGGTGAGCCCAAGCGCAGAGGAAGGAGGCGTAGAGGCAGAGATGAAGGAGACGAGAGGTGAGGTAGTGGGAGGGACGGTGCTTATGAAACCTCCATCGATTGAACTCGAGCTCAACATCCCCAAAGTTGCCTTCGCTAGCGCTGACACCATCAAGAACCACGATCTTCACACTTCGAGATAAACTGTCACCGCGTGAGCCCGGACTTCGCTACTCATGCCATCAGCTGACACAAAGTAGCGAAGAGGGAGTTAGGGGCAGAGGATATGCGAAGAGGGAAATCCTGACAGATGAAAAGGAAACGCGGGTCCGCGGGGCTCGACCTGTGTCCCACGTTTAATTGAAGCAGCTAAACGCTATTTTTAAAACGCCTCTCGAACGTTTCTTCCAAACGGTGCGGCAACTTTTTCAAAACACTGCCGCAACTGATAAGCTGCCCCAAACGCACCCTACTTCAGCTGAAGTCGCTCTCATGGGATCAACTGGGATCACTAGTGTCTTTTCCTCGTCACCTGGAAGTTGAGAATCCTCTCTAAAATCTTCATCTGCTTCTAAACCTGTTAATTTCTTCAACTGCTCCCTAATCAATGAAGAGAACATTTTCCTAGTTATGCAATCTGATTTAATATGTCAAAATGTGCGGTTAAATTGGTTGTGGTCAGTTACATCATCACTAGAAATAGTTAAAACGTAACCGGAATTGTAAATCTATGAATTATAAGATCTTAGAGGGATATAGAGATAATCGTACAAAGTCAGGAATTTGAAAGGCATTTCGCCCAAATCCGACACAACCAGTCTAACAGGGGCAGCCCCTGCTCCATTCTTCGCTCTATCGACCTTCGTTTTGCTTACGACCTCCTTCTTCATCTCCTCTTGAGGCGGCTTCTCTGGCGTGATGGTGAACACCGGCCTGGCGGACTGCAGACTCTAAGCTGAGGCTTGCGCTTAGACGGTCTGAATTTGATCCAATATCTTCTTGGAAAGTCTAGTCCAAATTGTGCATCATCCATCGTCTACTGCGTACGAATCTATCGGAGAGATTGACTCGGCCGAAATCATATTTACAGAACCTCTTTCAGGTTCTTTTAAATATTCTTTCAGAATTGTTATATTTTCATTTTTGAAATTTCTCTCGAGCCAATCTTTGAAGCCGAAACAACCCTCTATGGTATGTCCAAGTAATATGTGGTATGGGCAATAATTGGGTTGATCTTTCTTATTAACTTCCTCTAATTTTTTTGGCTCAGGCAATCTAAATTCTGGCATCTTGATTAGATTTCTGAACAACTTTGTCACTGCGTCATCCTTGAAGGAATACACCATGTTCAACCGAGCAGTCATCGTCAGACTCTGTCCTCTATGTGCTAGTAAGGTCTCTCCTGGAATGATTGCTGACCAGGCTAGTTGTATTGATGACAACACTGTTGGACATGTTAGACATACTGTGGTGGGACTCTGTCCTCTATGTGCTAGTAAGGTCTCTCCTGCAATGATTGCTGACCAGGCTAGTTGAATTGATGACAACACTGTTCGACATGTTAGACATACTGTGGTGTCGGCTGAAACTGCTGAACATATTGTTGTGGCTGCTTGCCCCAGTCTACCGTTGTCACCCTTCCAGAGTTCTTCTCAAATGCTTTTGCTTCTCTAGGCTTTTCAATCTTTTCTGGAAACTCTGTATGCTTAATCTCCTATTGTAGGTTGTTGGCTTTACTGAGAAGCTTTTCGAAAGACTTGATGGTAAGTCCTTTAAGCATGAAAGCTATGGGCCTGTAGATGGCCTTGAGTAAGACCTCAATCGCATGTTATTCCTGCAATTGAGGCTCGCATTTCATGCTCAAATTTCTCCAACGTAGAATGTACTCTGCCAAAGTCTCTGTGGATTTCTGACGCTCTATTATAAGATCTCCAACAGTAATGTGGTGCTGCACCCCGACAAACCTCTTCACAAATAAATTTTACAATTCTGTACACGTTCTGATCGACCCGTTAGGCAATTCTGCATACCAATCAAGCGCAATCCCTGAAAGGCTGTTCACAAACTGGCGGAAAAGTAATGTCTTGCTACCCCCCACGTAGTAGCAGCTTACCCGGCGTGTTGTCGGGGGTTCCCATTCCATCGAAAGTCTTAAAGGTTGGTGGTACAAAACCTTTAGGATATGGGATGATATCGAACTCCTCCGGGTAGGGTCTACCCTTTGAAACCGATGTGCCCCCTTTCGATTGGGCTAAGGCTTCCTTTACTTGTTGTTTGACTAGTTGCTTAATGTCCATTTCTGACACCATGTTTTGAGTTGAATCATTCTTTGATAGCTTGGGGGTTGCCAGAAGTGGCTTCCTTTCTTTCATCGGCAATATTAACAATCTCCGACTGGTTTATCTCCGAGAATGCCACCTGCTGTAAGTGCGGCTGTCTTTGCATTGTAATCATGACAGTCATCATGTCTTCGATCTTCTTTCCAAGACGGTTGATCTGTTCATCGCTTTGTCGGATGACCCTTTGCCACTCATCTGCGGCATTCTCCTCAAAAGGCAGAGCATCGCGCGCAGATGACGTAGTTCTCGACAACGTTGATCCCGACGAATTCCTCATCCATGCAGTTTGACAGGTCATAATCTTCATCGTCAAAATCTACTCCACATTCTCTTGCTAGCTCATTAATTTCAGCTCAGATCTTTCCTAGTTTATCATCGACTTCCTTCCCTTTAACTATTTTAAGATCAGTTGGCGCTTCTCAAAGGTCTTCCCTTTCTGTAATAAGTTTCAGGGCAACTGCAACGGCGGCGATCGGAGTATCAGACTTATGCTCCCTTTCAAGAGAACGCTTCCCCGACCTTTCCAAAAGTACCGGTTCGACGACCCTAGGTATCCACACTTTCTTTCTCGACGTCGATGCTTTGAGACAGGGTGTCTCGGTAGTAACATCAACGCGTCAAAAGGAAGTGTGCTTCCTAACGTGCGGACCAGATACGATAAGGAATGGTCCCTTCCCATTACTCTTCCATGGAGGTTCTTCAACGATAAGTAGTACTCTGGGACCCAAACGAGACTTGACTGATCTGCGATTGGTGGGTCTCTAAACAGCGGTAGCAACATCTGCAACGGTGGCGATGGTAGCAACACGGTTCCCCAATCGGAATCTAATGGAAATACGGGGCGGCGGCGTGTCTGCTGACTTTTGGAGCTACCGGGCGAGCTTGTCCATTTTCAAAATCTCAATCCTCATTTGCGGCGATACAACACATCCCATTCTTTTCGAAAGATCGGCAACAGAACAGTGTTCTTTCTCGGCATACTGAACGGACTCGGGTGAGGGGTGTGGCCCTCTCCCTCACCTCCTCATGACCACGAAGTGGCGTTAGTGCGGCAGCAATCTTACAAAGGCTCTCTTCCCCGGTAGAAGCGGACAGTGGATGAAGCCTATTCCCTCTAAAGAGAGGTGAGGTCTCAAGCTCTTCAGCTTCTTCCAGTTGAGGAATTGTCTCAGCGAAAATCAATCTTGCGGCCTTGGCTCTCGCGACTTTCAGAATCTTTCAGATGTGGTTTCTCCTCTGTGACTTAGTTAATGACGCGTCTTTCGAGTTGGAACCAACTTCAAATACTGACGGTGCAGGAGCGAACACATCCACAGAATCCTTAAAAAAAAATTTCCTTTCCCTTAGCGGACGGAATGGTCGGTGCAGTGATTGTGAATCTGGTGGCGGTAGTGGCGACGACCCTCTCTGGCACATGAACAAAATTCACAAACATGGGAGCGACAAACTTAACGGGCATATCCCTAGTCTTGGGCCTTTTGATTGCGGGAAAATAAGTCCTTCCATTCAGGTCATATTCGGCAGCGGGTTCGGCGATTTCTGGCGAGGCGGTCTTCATTATCACGTACGACGCTTTTCTGAAGATAACTTCGACCTCGTCGAAGTCGATACCAAACTTTATTATTGCTCCCTGGTGGAGTGCGGCTTTGTCGTGGGGCAGACCTCCGTCGAATGAGAAAATCAACTTAGGCGACGATATTTCAACTAGTCGAAAAGTTCAAAAGGTTAGTTACAACCTACACTTCGTCATTCTAGCAAAAAAGAAATACTAAAATCAACAAAGATTGCCTTGTGAACTGGGCACTTATTTCTTTATATATTTTTTTGTTTTGAACTTTATTTTCGTGTACTATTTTTTTTTTTTGTATTTTTTTTGTTTTGCTTTGATACTTTCATCTTATTTTATCTTTAGTTACGGATTTTGCGTGCTTTTTATATTATTTTGTTGACGTTATGGCGTTAACGGATTTCGCTTAGTTTCAGAATTTAAACGGCAGGAATGAGGGTAGAGAATAAACGCAAAACTCAGGACTCAGTTCAGGGCCGATTTCACAACGCAACTCATGCACCAACACACATATTGGGGGTTCGACCCATCACAAAAAAAAATCCTAAAGATTTCTGAACCCCTCTGTTTAAGGGTGGTCAAACAGATGGTTCTGGAACCAAGAAAGTTGACTGTGTTTGACCATGAAAGAAATGAGCGAAGCATGCAAACGAAAGAATGGTAATCTGGATCATGAGGGACATTGACACATTAGCAATGTATGAAAACAAAAATCTCTTGATATCGTCAGAAATTGTAGGTCGTTAAAAATTCTCTTGAAAAAATATAAAAAATGTGATTTTGATTTAAATTTAATATATATATATATATATATCTAATCCCTGCGTCGTCACCCTCCCTTCGCTTCGAACACTAGCTTCCTTATCGCCGACTTCGCTGGACCTTCCTCATTGCGGTCGCGACTCACTGGTCGGCGTTCCTTGCCGGCGAGACCTCCCCACCGCCGGCTCCTTCAGTCGAGGCTTCTGCCCGAGAGAAATCGCTCCGGCCACTTCTTTCCCAACCCTGTGCTCCTCGCCAGCGTCTCCTTCATCGCCGACAAACCTTTCGATCGTCGGAGCTCTCATGCTCGCCGAGACTTCCCTTGCCGGAATCTTCTTGCGTTAAGGCCAGCCGCCACCCTCCTTCCTATTTTCCACATCTCGGTCGGCCGCACTCCAGTCTCTCCTCGCCTACCTCTTTGCCAGCGTCGAGTTCGCGACGAACCAGCCTCCCTCCCACGTGCAGTCCCAGATTTTGCATTCCTCTTCATTTTCTTTGCTCTCGGTGCACATCGCCTACAAGCCAGCCTCTACATGTCGTCGTCCTACCTTCCCGACGAACGAACACTTCGTTGGAGCACCTTGACGTCGCTGGACAGCAAGCAGCGTCATTGTTCAAAAAAGTGCAAGGGTTTACCACCTCGTGGGAAAGCTTCCCCGGACTTCGACGGGCTTCGAGCAAATTACGCGACGATATAACCTCCTTAAACCCTTAGTCTCTTATTTCCTAGCTAGCCTTATGGTTTAGTTGCGGTAGGCGTGTGGGTCTGATCGGTTCCTCGTCTTTGTGATGGATCGTTTATTTGCCTAGAGTTAGCCTTTAGGGTAGGGTTTTACATGCGTGGCCAATTCCCCTACAAAAGCCGAGTGAACCTCCCTTTGTTGCGAGCCATAACACGAAGATCTTATGAGTTGGAGCCCCTTTGCTCTCCTTTGTTTTAGATGTCTCAATCTTCCTTGGAAAGATTGAGAAGTTGGTCTTTGCAAAATGAGAGAAGGCACGTCACTAGCTCACTTTGCAAACCTTTGATGCATCGTGAAATTAAGAAAAACTTTGTAGCTAGCTCATTTCACGACAATGTGGAGAATTTCCCCCCTTTTGAAAATTTGGGGAGAAACTCCCAACTTACCTCACCAAAGTAAAGGCGGCGACGCCGTGCATTCATGCGTTAACCCTAGGTTTTCCGGGCGAGGTCGTTAGTACGAGCGCGGCTCACTATTGCATGTTGTCATTTGCACTTCATTATTTGCATGTGCATATCTTGTATGTTGCATATTGCATGTCACGTATTGCACTTGCACCTTGCACACCACTTGTGCCTCAATCGGTCGCCCCGGACCAATCGGCACCACTTGTACCTTGATCAGTCGCCCCGAACCAATCGACACCACTTGTGCCTTAATCGGCCACCACAGTCTGATTGACATAACACTGATTTGATCGGATACTCCGACCCGGTCGACCAACCACTTGCACCTTGACATGTTGAGCATGTGCATGTGTATGCTCGCTTGCTTCCATGTTGCGTTATGTTTGGTATGTGTTTGTCTGCACGAGCATGGTCATTTGCTTGAGTTGCACTTCTCTTCGGGCCGCAGCCGCTACGACATGCCAATTTCTTTAGGTCACTGTCGCCACGACACACTCATCTTTCAGGCACCTACCTCTATGGCATGCCCGCCTTATCAGATTACTGCCTCCGCGGCATACCCATTTGTCCGGCCCCTGCCTCCATGGAACGCTCATCCTTGGGTCACTATCTTCGCGGCACACCCAACTTTTTGAGTCACTACCTCTACAGTACACCTAGTTTTCCAAGTCACTGTCTCCACGGCATAGTCACCCCTTCTATCATTTGACTGCTTGCATTTGCATTTGCATGCTTGCATGAATAGAGGGCCAAGTTCGATAGAAGAGTGACTCCCGTGTCGACCGCGATCTCTTAACGAGCATTGCTTGCCGGGTTGATTCCGGTGAGCAATGCGAGTTAAGTTATCGGGATTGACATGAATATGACTATGCTAAAGATTGAATGGATCTAATTCATCTCACCATTTGTCTACTGTTTTGGGTTTCACTTGATTGCTGTTTTGAAAAGAATTTAAGCACTTTTTATGCTGGTCCACTTGCTGTTTTGTCTTTATATTTCCGTGGTTTTGGAAGTGGGTCGGCCTCTTCTTTTCCATTTGATTCGTTTTGCTTTCTTTGCTCTTGGTTGTTGATTTTGTTTATGGTGCTTATGGTTCAACATAAGTGCACATATATAGCTTCGCTGTATATGAATCATCAAAAAAAGATATAAGTTGGATGCTTTTGGGGTTTAAGGGCGGTGTGACAAAGACATTCATTAATAAAGAAGAATGATATTGCATCATACGACATCGGTACTTGACACAGAGGCCTGGTGAGAATGTAAAATGACAATATTACTCACCGACACTAGACTAGCGAGGACCCTTGCTTTCTTAGGCTGTCAGCGATTCTAGCCCGACAGTGTGATTGACCTGTGGAAGGTATTTTCAAAACATATAAAGATAAAACAAAACAAAAATACATTTCTTACGAAACTAATACTTTTGACTGTTAAATGAAATTATACTTTTAAATGCATGACAACTCGTAAACTTTGAATAATACAATTTAAATGTCAGTTACCTATACTGGGTTAAAAATCGCCCTCCTAAGATTATCGTGTTGGAAATTTCTAGTTGAATGTCATGCTTTATACACGTGGATGAACGATGGTTGCCTATGGAGTCCTTCGGGAATGATAAATCTGGGTCTATCCCGAACCTGAATTCTTATAGTCCACTTCGATCTTTTATAGATAACCTATTCTTTTACTTGTCATTTGTTCATTTACTTACCATTTGGCTCTCACATACATATATATACATATTTGTCCTACTAACCAAATTTTCTGCGATACTTGTTTACTCTTATCTGCGATACTTGTTTAATCTAACCTGCGGCACTAACCCTTTTTGTAGGAGCAGCATACCCGTCAGGTACACAGATTTATTTTACTTACTACATTTTACCTCCTTTATTACACATTTTCCTGTTTAATTGATTTTATTTGCTACATCTTTTTACTATTTTTCTTTACTGCACACTTTACTGCCCTTTTTTTACTGTTTTATTGTTTTTATTTACTGCATTTTTACAGTCCTATGCTTGCATTTCCTTACAGAACCTGCAGAGCCCCTAGGGTAGAATACAGTAGGACATATGCTAGGAGATATACTGTGAAAGGCCACTAACCCAACAATTGCATGTACACTTAAACCTTATACTCTTGACTACTACGACATGGAGCATGGAACAAGTCTTCGTGGGCAGCACGACGGAGTCGCAGTAGATGAAGGATGACAACCTACAAAAGCAAAACAAGTTTACATCAGCTAAACATTTCCTTAGTTTAAATAATATAAGTCATCGAAATTCGAGGTGGTTTGTTTAGTGCAACATAAATCTTCATCTTATCTTTTAAAGTTTTGCACACAGTGCAATATAAGCCCTAACTCACCTTAGGATTCTGAGGTCGTCGTCTCATACAATGTAAATACTCTTATCTTCCAGGTCATTTGTATGACTGTATCACGCAAATATAAGTCTTAAATAATAAAACTGACAGGATGAAACATCAAATAATATATTCTCAAAAGTTAAACCAAACAATAGAATAGTTGGGAAGTCATCGGGGTTTCCTTTGGATATGTGACATCCCTATATTTCATTCCTTTGACTCTTAAAATAATTGTTTCTACTTGAGTCATTCCCTTTCGACTTTCCTGTGTCCAACCTTGAAAATCCTAAAACTTTGAATTCATAAAGACAAAGATCTTTGATCATCATCGAGAGTTCTCTTAAGTGACTTTAGTCATTTAAGAGGTAATTAACTATAGAAATTTGCCCTATAGAGAGCTTTAAGAACCCATGTAATATAAATTCTATCTAATTTTTATTATTAGGTAGGATAACTTGTCTGTCAAAATAAAAGATTCACAGACCAAAACGGATGTCAGGAATTCATTAGTTTATTTAATTGAGTCTCACTACCAAGTATTGTCTATTCCTCGGTATAGACACATTGCTTGTGGTATTGTGCTTGTTTACTTAAACTATTAAATGAATGAGATTCATACAATCTCATTTTTCATAAATTTAAAATAATATTTTCAATTTCAAATATATATATATATATATATTAAATTTAAATCAAAACCATATTTTTTTATATTTTTCCAAGAGAATTTTTGACGACCAACATCTCCTTGAATCACCTAGCATTTTGTTGTTGGCAGACTGCTTGGGTCCTGTGAGAGTTGCTTTCCAGTGAGTCCATTATGCTACGTCGCTTCTTCCAAATTTGTTAGATTCCATTGAGATTCGTGCTGACGCATTTTCCATTTACATTAATATATCTTATATTGAAAACCAAGCAAGCGAGAAAGAAAAGTGAGCAGGCGGCGAGTAACAACAGTTTTTTGTCAGAAAGCAAGTAGTTGCACGTGCAGTCTTGAGCATGTAACTTTTTTTCTAAGGAAATTATTTTTTTTAAATATATATTTAACATTGTCATTGTCGATCCCAAGCCCGAATATGAAAAGTGGAGAGTTGTGTTAGGTAGTCGACAACCAACGTAAAACTTGTCGAAAAAAATCATGATATGAATCTTTTTTATCATTGTGTAAGTGTTAGGGCGTCCCCTGGAAACGACGCGTTGCATAGTCTGAATACAGTGAAAAGTGTGCAAGGGCCGCTACACTGGCGTCCGGGTATAGTGTGAAATAAGCAACGATTCTCACATTACGGACGAATGCGGGTAAAGAAGTTAGTCCATGAAACTAATGAAATAAATATTAGAATATGATCTTGGAATATAAATACTCTCAATGGTAAATTAATAGAATTAATTGATATAATGATTCATGGAAAAATTAATATCTTATGTATTCAAGAAACTAAATGGGTTGGAGAAAAGGCTAAGGAGATTGATAATTTAGATTTTAAACTTTGGTATTCTGGTAAGGGTCGCACTAGAAATGGTGTAGGTGTAATTATAGATAAGAGTTCGAAAAATAATGTTATAAAAATTAATAGAGTCGAAGATAGAATTATAGCCCTTAAGATTATCATTGATACTAAGATTTTTAATATTATAAGTGCTTATGCTCCTCAAGTAGGTTTAAATACAGGGTCTAAAGATAATTTTGGAACGATTAGAAGACTTAATATAAATGATACCTCTTTCTTCATTTTTATTTGAGGAGATATAAATGGACATGTCGGTAGAGTGGTAGAAGACTTTAGAATTACTCATGATTTAATAAAGAACGTAGAGTCATATTAGATTTTGCTTTAGCATATGATTTTGTTATTAATAATATTTTATTCAAGAAAAAAAATTTACTTATTATTACTTATAAGAATGAATCAAATAAAACACAAATTGATTATTTTTTTATGAGAAGAAGAGATCGTCGAAATTGTAAAGATTATAAGGTCATTCCTAGTGAAGATTTAAGTACCTACATCGTTTATTAGTTCTAGATTTTAAGATGAGTTGTATGATAAAAAATAATAGGATTCGTTATCATAGAATTAGATGGGGAGCCTAAAATATACAAATAAAATTATTTTTATGAGTAAAATTCAAGATTTCAAACTTAGAGAACTGGAGAAAATATCAAACGGCTCGCAGGGAGTCTAAAAGAACAATCTGTGATGCTAAAAATTCTGCTTTTAATGATCTTTATAATAGATTAGATACTAAGGAGGGTGAAAAATATATGTATAAACTAGCCAAACAAAGAGAAAAGAAAAGTAAAGATTTAACTCAAGTAAAGTGTATTAAAGATGAAAATAAAAAAAATGTTTTTATTAGAAAAAGATATTCAACACAGGTGGGTGAGTTATTTTGATAAATTTTTTAATGAAGTTTCTGAAAATACGATCAACCAAAGTGATCTTAATATCACGAATAATAATAAAACATTTTATTTTTACCGTCGCATTAGTAAAAAAGAAATTGAGGAGACTATAAAGAAAATCAAGGGTGGAAAGTCTGTAGGACCTGATGATAACCCAATTGAAGTGTGGAAATATTTAAGAGATTTGAGAGTTTCTTAACTTGCTAAACTATTTAATATTATTTTAAAAACTAAAAAGATGTCTGAGGGGTGGAGAAAGAGTATTTTGGTCCCCATTTTTAGGAGTATTTTGGTCCCCATTTTTAGGAATAAAGGAGATGCACAACAGTGCGCAAATTATAGAGGAATTAAGTTGATGTGTCATACTTTAAAATTATGGGAGAGGGTAATTGAACATAGGTTAAGACGCATCACAACAATTTCTCATAATCAATTTGGATTTATGTCGGGTAGGTCTACTATGGAAGCTATACATTTATTGAGAGGTTTGATGGAGAAGTTCAGAGATAATAAGGAGAATCTACATTTGATTTTTATTGATTTAGAAAAAGCTTACGATAAGGTTCCAAGAGATATCCTTTGGAGAGTTCTCGAGAAGAAATGTGTTGATATGACTTATATTCAAGTCATTAAAGATATGTATACTAGAGTTGTTACTTGTGTTCAAACTGAAGGAGGATTGACAAAATATTTTCCTATTTCTGTTGG
>NW_018164714.1:0-33434 GCF_001263595.1 Phalaenopsis equestris | reverse complement strand
ACGCAATGGAGAAAAATGATTCATGTAGCCGACCCCACGTAGGCTTTGTTGTTATTGTTGTATATTATTTTTATCTTATAGCTATTTTTTTTCTTTTTCTTTATCCAACTTTATTCACCGTTTTAATTTAACTTTTTAGGTTTCTTAAAAATATTTTTAATTTACTCCTAAAGTTTTTCAATAAGTCACTACTTGTTAAACTATTTATGTTCTTGAAATGAAATTTTATCTTTAAATCCATATCAAACTTTATTGAAAAAGATGTAGAACATAAATATTCTTGAGGATGATCACAAGAATAAGATGGTTTATTGCTACAATACAAATCCACATCTAATTTTCTTGAAAACAAATCTATGCCGACATTTGAATATTTTCGTAACTTTTAACCTACTTATGAGTCAAAATTTGAGCCTAAAATAAAATTTAGCATGAGAACATAAACCAAAATTCTAACAAAAATTAAATCCATTGCTAAAGTTAAAATTCAGCTAATCATGCACATTATACTTGCTGAGTCAATTAAGAAAACTGATAAAACTAAAAAAAATTAGCTTTTGATGTAATTTTTATGATGAATAATCAATTTGGTATTCTTTTATTCTTGGTTTCTGCTACATAAATTCATTAAAATAATCTTATTGATCAAAATAAAAAATCCCTAGTATATTTATAATAAGCAAGGATCTTAATCCATTGGTACATCTTTTTTATTGATGCTTCTTTCAATGATGCAAGTCTCTAAGTGATGGCACCCTTGACAAATTACATGTATATGCAGATTAGAGCATTTTCTATGTTTTCTCACATCTAATCCAACACTCGTAACACAAGAAATGCTACCATTGTTATAATAAGATAAAGATAGCATCTATCTTTAAGAGATTCAAAGTTTCTTCAATGAAATGCATAGTTGCTCTTCTGGTGCATTCTGGACAAATAGGCATGTTCCTACCTTCTAAAGAAGAGTTTCAAACAAGAGAAAATTAATTTCGTATATAATCAGATCGCTAACGATCAATTTTTTTTTCTATGTGAATTAAATAGAGTTAGTTGTTCTTTCTTTATCATTTATTATTTAAATAAATAATACTACGTTATAAGCCATAAAAATTGTCTGGACTTCCATCGATATCTCTTTTAGATAGCCGATGGGTTTTGTAAAAGATCATTTATGCTGAGTTGAATAAAAATTTCCTGTAGACACACTTTGGCTCCCTACAAAAACTTAAATAAGGATTCAGCAATTCAAATGCTTTGAAGATCCAGGATCTACAACTTGAGAATTATTCTATTACTTCTTTATCTTTCCCTTCGTATGCTTCTCTTAAAAGTTTACTGAATTTAACACTGAAACGTTGCCACCTTCTATCAAACAAAATACCTTTTTTAAAAGTTATAGTTTAAATTATCTAAAGATTCCGATACATAATGTTTTATATCAATATATGAGAATATACAACTTACGTCAAAAAAAAATAATAATGAAAAGAGAAAGAAACATATGGATCACAAAATCTGAAATGTTTCAGATTAAGCATATCTTCTTCTCCTAGCAATAAAGGAGATATATTATAAGTAACAGAAAATTTAGTTTTCTGCACTAACCAGCCAGGAAGTCTCATTTTGAAATGCTGCTTTTATATCCAGGTTCTCTGGTCTTACAAACTGTTGCAGGAGAGCCATCTTTTCAAAAAGCTCCTCATCATGTTGCACATCCTCTGGAAGTGAAGCAAATGCCCGATTAAAAAGTTTTGTCATTACATATTTCTCCAATCCCTACAATTAGGAATATAACATACAAAAAGGTGCCAAGTTCAGAAAGCATGTGAAATGAAAGGCGAAACAATGAGAAAACAAAATTGCAGTGGTTAGCTTGATTGTGAAGCTGAAGAGTAAAACTGATTTTATATAGAAATCCCCAACCAGTAGGATTAAATATTTTGGAACGTGCAAAAAATACAAGGTAGAATAGATAATGTTCATGACTGAAGAAAAACAGAAGTTAATTGATTTCCAACCTTAAAATCAACTTATGAAAAGATTTTCTTTAATCAAAATTGCATGGCTTTAGAACGAGTCATTTAATTGAAACCGATTTCTTTTTATCTCCCTGTGGTTGTATAAAGTAGAGCTTATCAGTAATAAACCTAGCTGATGCTTATATATAATGTCATGTCAATGCATATAATTAAAAGCCCAAATATTAAGGACAATTAAAATTGCATTCATTCATGTCCCTTAGGATAGTTATACTAACATAATAGCATAATTTAATTGAATACGCCTAGGTGGATGTCAAGAACATTAGATAGTCACAATCCTTATCCAGATAGACTTGTATATCTAGTTGGTTAAGCTTTGAGTATCTGTAGTTAAATAATCCCTTTCAACTCTTTTCGTAGGCATTCCTTTTGCATCTAAGGATTGTAATTCCTACATATAAATTGGCTAAGCACCTATGTTTTCTTTCCTTTGCTTGACATCATGACTCTTTTTGACGATGCAATTTCTGGTTGCCAACAAAGTGCTTCATGGATAAACAAGATCAACAACTTTTATGGCTAAATGATAGCAAACTTGATAATCTAGGTTGACCAAACCATCATAAATGTGTTATTTCTACCTTTTCTTTAGTTCATTCCCTATAGCCATCATTCTGTTGAGAACATTCATTCCACCTTACTTTAGGGGCTCATCATTCATCATCGCATAAAATTTTTTTAAGCAAACAACATCGCCTCACTTGGTTTTAGCAATTCACCCTCTGGCTTATGAACAGACTCACCTTATAGTATAGACTATCCTATTAGAATGATAATTTTGAATTATGATACTCATTGATGTCTACCCATTCAGTCAAACACAAACATATTTTTTTATTGAAAGCTCTTAAAGATGTCCTCGAGTGTAATTAACATTAAGGATTCGATTCTCTTTAGAAGGCTGATTAGCTCAGATCATTTGATTTAATTAGAAAAAAAAAACTAATGCGATATTACGATTTGTCAAGAACTATTTGCATGAATTGAGACAACACTTGTTGGTCCTACATCACTAGACCCCATATCTTATTTTGTAGAATCTCCTACACAAAAAGTACCACATATTATCCTTCTTTACTAATCAACATTTCGTCCATACAAAAAATTAAATGAAGGTCAAATATGGCCAACATACAAAAGCTGCTATGGGATTTCAACGAGACTTATGTGAAGGGAAAGGTCATAACTCAAAAGCAACAACCCAAAAGACAAACAGTCATGGACCCTTACGCCTATGCATGACAATCAATGATAGGTACTGAGTCAAGCATATCTTTCTTTTAGAGTGACAACAAGAGAGGGGATTGTAGAACCTCAAAAGATTAAATACGGCCCTCATGATGGACTCTAAGGATGCAATGTGCCTGACAAAAATTTTGTTTCCCCTACCAAATGCATGTAACCAATAATGTTTATGATCCCGAAGTTAACCCCAAACACGATAAACCACAAATATTACAAACAAATACTCTTGACAATAGAAAATTAATAATAAAAATATAAAACACACTCGGGGCTAGGATGATAGTGGTAGGCTGCAGGCCGATGGCATGGAGTTGGGTAGCTGAGGGGGATGCTGGGTGGAGGCTGCAGGAAGGAGGGCTGCAGGGCAGAGGGTTGGCTGCTGTTGGAGGAAAGGAGGAAAGAAGGTTGTGGGAGAGGCTGCTGTAGTAACTCTGTGGTAGGGAGGCTTGTGGCAAGTGGTAAGGAGAGGGTATATGCTGTAGTAATGGAGAAGAAAGGAAGTTGCAACAGCAGGGATGGGACCTGGTAAGGACTTACAGCACTGGGGAGGGACCTCGGAAGGAGTTACAGCAGTGAGGAGATCTGGAAGGAGTTACGGCAGTGGGAGTGAAGGGAGCGAGGTGTTGTGATCCAGCAAGGCTGCTGGGTGACTGAGGGTAATAACCGAAGGGGTGGAGGGGATGTTTCACGGGTTGTAGGGGTGTTGGGATGAGACCAATGGCTGGGAAGGTTTAGGAGTGCAATAACGAGGTGGAACGCAGAAAAGAAGATCTGGAAGACGTGGGAGATGTAGGTGGTCGGCTGGATTGCTAGACAACAGCGGTTGGCAGCAAGGAGGGAGAGTGCAGGTGAAAGTCGGAGAAGATAATCACCAGAGAGACATACAGCCATAGCACCACCTTAACCATTGGGTACAGCCCTCGATGGGAAAACAGGACGCTGGCGGCTGTCCTCACAAAACTGAAATCAGAAAATAACCTAAGCTAAACCCTAAAGCATAAAAACACATATAAATAGAAGAGAGATGGGTGGGAATTGAAAACAGAAAGGGGAAAATTCCCACCAAATGAAAAGAGGGGGGAGGGGGCCGGTTCAGCCCCCTTCTCTCAACTGAACCGGTTCAAGCCAAGCCGTTACAGTTTTTGGAGGAAAATCCCCATGTTAGCTTAATTATGGGAGCCTGGTTTCCCATGGAGGTCTCATAATTTAATCAAATCGTGAGATAGACAATAGTGGAATACTCTTAATTACAGATATTCATTCATACAATTGTGTTCAATAAATTGGAACTTTAGAAATGTTTAGCTTGAGCAAAGGAGGATAGATTTCAGTGGGTTGCCAAGCACGCTAGACCTCATAACAACGTAGACCCGATAAATCACTAATGTGATAAAAGATTGTTAGACGATGCTAAAGAGTGACATAGATGTATGGAACTTGAAATCCATAAAAAATGATCACCTAAAAAAAAGAGTCTAACCTCCTTAAAATATGGTTAATTGAACCACCTCGAGAAGAGATAGACCTCTTAGAGATTGAGCTTAGGCTTCCCTCAATAACAAGAGAGAGAATTGAATGAAACTTGGGTAAGAGAAGGACTAATACTAAGAGAACGCCTGAAAATGCTTATGTACTGGGGAAAGGTTAAGCCATGTTGATGACATAACTTACAAACACTAGAGAAGGGATGTCTTCTAACTCCTAAATATATTAAAATCCATGCCACCAAGTCTTTCGTGCAAATGCACAAATAGGCATTGACTGATTTCAAAGGAAATGAACAAGTATGTGGTTCAGGAAATGCAACGGTACAATACAACGCTCAAGATTTATATGCTGATACAACTCAGGCCCTGAAGAATGCAAGTGATGAATAGGTTGCTGTTGACAAAAACTAAGGGATACAATTGAAGGTGTATAGCCAAATGCTGCTACATCTCTATGTTAAATCATATGATAGACCAATGTACTATTATAGAAAAAGATGACCAATGGCCAAAATTCGGGAAAAAAAATATCTTCTCTTTTAAACTTCCTAAAAATACTAAGTGTTTTCTAGAAGAACTAAAACATGACACAAGAATTAAATATGAAAATGCACTAAATCTCTAAGTATACTAAGAAAGTGATAAAATGAGCGTATGCAAGCTGAGAAAGAAATAACTTCACTAAAAATGTGGTTAAATGAGTGCATGCAATGTGAGAAAGAAACAGCAGAGCGTATGTATTGAAAGCATCAGCCCAGCTACTCAATTCCTTCACAAAATCACAAAAACCGAATGAGCAAAATACCTATAAATTGACATTTAATATGCTATTGAACTAGCTTTAATGTTTTCACATAATTTATTACAATAAGTGAATAAATAATCTAGATGCCAATAACATGGAATAGAACAATATATGAATTTATGACGAAAAGAATTCACAAATAGGGTAACTTGTGAAAGGAGTTGGGTGGCTAACCAGAGTCAGACCATATAGACGTGGATGGCTTGGATAGGAGAACCTGTTACTTGAGGTCAACAAGTCCAAACTATACCAATTAGAGAGACCAACGCAAGAGTATAGGATGCGAATGACTTTTAGAGGGTGGTGGCTTAAGAGAGTGATTGGCTTGACATTGGCACCAATGGATCGATTAAATGGCATGTTAGTGTTCAACATGTACAATGAGAATGGCTGGGATGGTGCAGATTACAAATATAAGCATTACTTACATTGTTGAAGATTTTTTTGTACACATATGTGTGTGCATGTACGGTAAAGGGCTACAAGATAATCGATGTTGTACAAGACTCAAGGCTTTTTAAGCATTTGAAATTGGGCATAAAAGACAACAAAGACGAGTTTTTAAGGGGAATCAAAAAGGAGTCCAATGGATCGATCAGATGGCGTGCTAGGGATCAAAATGTACAACGAGATTGGTTGAGATGGTGTAGATTAAAAGTGCAAGCATCACTTATATTGTTGAAGATTTTGTGTACACGCATGTGTGCATGTACGGTTAATGGCTACAAGATAATCGATGTTGTACATGTCTCAATGCCTTTCTAGCATTCTGAATTGAGCATAAAAGACAACATACACGGGTTATTGAGGGGAATAAAAAAGGAGTCCTAAAGTTTCTCTAAAGGGTGGTCTACCTATCACCAATGCTTTAAGTGGCAATAGCCAATGACCAACAAGTGGAGGACCCAACCAAGACAATATATTGGCAAACACATGAGAGGGAAAGGGTGGAAAGGTGTTTTGGGATAAAAATCCCTACCATAGGGTTGTGACCGTGTAATTGAACTACTCCAAATAGCCCCATGCAGTGCACGAAGCAAGTGTAAGAAGCAAGGGAGCTAGCAGCACCTAGGGGTGATGACTCATTTGAATAAAGTACTAGATGAGCATCAAAGAGAGTAACAACAAAGTTGAAGGGTTGACAATGAGGGTCATCGAAAACAAATCAGAGAATATGATAACTAAACAAATGGAGCCAAAAAGGAGTCTAACGTGATGGTGGATTTTAAGAGTTGAGAGTAGTAGCAATGGTGGCTAAAGAGCAGGAAGATTAGCTCACACAAGTAAGATGAACAATTTGAAATTGCTAACCAAAACAAACCAATTGAACCCTTGGCCAGTTGAATTTCATGGTTTTGTAGAAGGGGAAGGAGAGGACAATTTTAGATGATGTGGCAAAGAAGCATGGAGGTAGCCAAGAAAGCACTGACTGATGCATCACCTAAGAAAAGCAAGTTGACACGCCAACTTTCTCCAGTATCTTCTTCCTTGTATGAAATAAACTCACAAACAAAAGAGCATTGACAAGGAGAAAAGCACTAAGGGTCGAGGCACCACGTCACTAAAAGTGATAACAACCACAAGGTTCAACAAAGTGATAAGAGAATCATTGAAAAAGAAAATTTGACATGATCTACATGTCCAACTCATAACGTAGCGCGATATATTGGTGGCCACATCCCCCAATTTGTACAGAAAAGCAATACAAAGTTAGGGAGGGCAAAAAAATGTCAGTCATAAAGACAATGACAAATGAAAAAGTTTGCAAGGATGACATGTCAGGAAGATGTCGAAAAATAAAATCAAATCTTAACCATAACTTTTTTAGAGTGATGACTTTGAGTAGTTTCCTTATGATAGCTTGCTAAAATGTTGACAAGCTGGTGACAACCAAAAAGACTTTGGAGATGTTGGCATTGGAAGTCGAGAAATTTCCAAGGTGATTGTAGTTTTTGGCCATGATGACAAAGACTTCAACCATAATGCTAAAGCGATGTTTACCGGAAATCGAGTAAAGTGTCAACGCGGTAATGAGGGAGCCATTAGCCATAATTTCAAAAGTTTATCGGCATCTAACACTAAAAACAAAGACATGTTGTTTAGGAGCACACAAACAAAAAATTTAATTACTAAAACTAATGGATCCAGAGACTTATTAAAAAGCCAACCGATTAGGACAAAGTCATCAGCTAAAGAGTCGACCAAGAGCTATCATTTCAAAATCCTAAGCTTACATTTAGGGACATAGAAATGGGCTAGAGCATCAAAATTACTAGAGTCGATTAAAAATAAATGAAATTAAAAGGGAGGTCAATAAATTAACCCCAAATACGTGTGATACAAAGTTTTGGAGCATTGCACGTATTAGTGAGCCTAACAAACATCATTCCTCAAGTATATTGCACCATAAAAAGCTAAACTAATCTAGATCAAAACTAGTATATTTAGAACTATTAAAACCATCAAAATTTGAGCTAGTGAAATAAAAAAATAGCTCAATTTATCAGAGTCAGAGCTTGCGAACTCAAGAAAAGGTATGGTCATCTGAATATGAACTAGTGGATTCGAGAAAGAATCACAGAACTTAAAGTCAAATGAGAACATTATGCTTGCTTGGAATTTTCAATCAAAGCAAACACAAAGGTTTGGTAGACATCAACTATGAAGCTTGTATAAGTAGCCTGCTACATGGCGCAATAAATTTATAATATGCATTAATACTAGCACAATCCTATGTAGAGTAAACTAGAAAAAAAACATTCCTAGTGGCTAAACTAAAGTAAGCTTATGAAAAGATGGACGTCTTTCGCTCTTGAATTTGAAATCGAGACAAGGAGAAACACCTGCATTGAATCACATTAGAGGAGGCTGAGCATAAGCCAAAATAATTAATTGCATACATACAATTTTTGCTTAAATCCGTGGCAAATATTTGTAGAATGTGCAAGGGTAGAAATGAGTAAGTGTGTTCTATTCTTAATTCTAATAATTTTTATTTATATTTTTTATGTTACAGAAAGAAATTTGGTGGCCACCAAAGAGAATATAAGATATTAGAAAAATTTGAGATTAGAAATGTTACTCGTTTACTCGATATTCAAACATTCCCAAATCTGAGTAGAGGCCTTTTTGGATAGGAGTGAAATTTTTTATTGAGCTATGTAGGGCCTCGGTTTCTCCTTGATATATTCACATAAAGAAGAAAGCAAAATAAAATCGGGCATCTAAATGTGGAGGCATGGACAACTCCCTACATACTTGAGGTTTATTTCGTCACATTGGATATAGAAGAAAACAGATAAGCCTTGGACAATAGAAAAAAGAAAATTTTATAAACACTATTTACTAACTTTATAAATATATTTATAGAAATAAGTACTAGGAAGGAAACTAACAACTGCGAAATTACATAGCAAAACATATCAGCACCAGATGGACCATCAGTAGATTGATGCCAGGTTATAGAGAGCTTATATAAATAAAATATTTTTTTAATTAAAAAATGTATTATGTTTTATCATAATTTTTGTAAGATGACCACATGAGACTGAAGAAGGCACAGCCAAAGTTCAACCAGTGCAGATAGTTTGAGCGATCATTTCGAGCAATCAATGTTCAATATATGGAGAGAAGTTGTCAGAGTTGAATAGAAAATAATAATATGTTACTTAAGTTCACATAATTTGGCATACAATACATGTTATTCATTCTCTAGATAGAGAGCTGATTCGATTAACGAGCTGGTTCAAAGGCGAGTAGTTGCTCTTGTTAAAGACATTGAGACCCGAGCCATTGCTTAGTTTAAAGCTTGAACAGCTACAATGAAAATAAAGATGAAAAAAAATATGTCGCCATAGATACGAAAAAAGATCTAGTGGTTCTACAATGAAAATAAAGATGAAAAAAAATATGTCGCTATAGATACGAAAAAAGATCTAGTGGTTGAGGAGGAGGATGAGAAGGTGAAGGATTATGATGAGTCGTATGGTGATCAGTTACTTTCCTTATAAGCTTATTGTGTTATATATTATTTGATTTACTGAAAAACTATATGCTTTTGAAACAATTACATTAGTTATTTATTCAGATATTTTTTCTAATAATTAAGTTTTTTTGTTTTGATTATGGTTAATGTGATTAAATTGCAATCAATTGTAAATTTTCATCACAATGTAAATTATAATTGTTAGTATATTACAGTTTTGGGTGGAAAAAAGAAATTCTATATGAACCTCATTTTATCCTTTTCATTTTTGTGCGGGTTATTGCGAACTTCCAATAAATTTTTCGTCAGTTTGGTCAATACATTAATCGATGCAACGGGTTATCCATCCGAAAAAATTGGACAAACTTCTAGCAAATTTTAGACAAGTTTCCACCGAAAATTTTATCCATTTTTTTAGCTGACGTACAACGATTTTTCGGCGGCACTTCTCATTAATAAACCCAATGGCAAAAATGAGCAAATTTCTGACAAACATTCAGCCAAACATTAGTTAGAAACTATTTTTTTTTAAGGCTTTTAGATCTTTCAAGATGTATTTCCAACCAAGTAATTTCCGACGAAAGAATTTTCATCAAAAAAACACTGGAAAGGCGCATTTCTGATGGATTTTTGTCTATTTTCAATAAAAAAAAAATTATCAGAAGGAAATTACATAATTTTCTATAATATGCCTACATCTCCATTTATTTTTATTGTCCATACACTACCTTTAATTGCCTTATAATAACTCGATGTAATCTACTGGCTTATATGATTATTCTAATAATTATATATGTTAGGAAATGCTTTCAAGTCAACCCATTTCAAAAAGAAAATAGTCCTTTTTATTGGTGGTACTACATAATGATGTTCATGCTCATACAAAAACTTAATCTAAATTTGCATGCCTGAAATTCTTTGGAGAACAATTATTTGAGGTATAGGAGAAAAGATTCAACACAAAAAGCACCAATATGAAGAGCTCTACCAACCACAAGATCCTCAAAGCAAAAAAAGGCAATTGCAAACAGATAGATAATCGCCCAGAAATAGAGTCCAATTGAGGATGTCAATTTAATATTCATATTTTATGTCTTATTTTTTTGTATAAGAACTATAAGAGTGTAAATTAAAATATTTGGAACAACTGAAATTTGAAAATTTATAATTTCAAAATTTTGAAACTAAAATTTTAAATTTTCAAAGAATGGATGGAAATCTATGGGTTAAATGGCTTTTAAATTTAAATAAGAAATGGTTATTAGAAGTTGAAACACTAAATAACCTTCTCTCTCTCCATTCATGGTCAACCATGTTGGAGTGGTAAAGTTGTAACCCATTTGTAACTTCCCCTAACAACTTTGAAGCTTGTGTGGGCCAAACCAATAGCCCTTCCTTTCTATTGGTTTTGAAATTTGAAACTTATTATGATATTTCATTTCAACATATTAAGAGATTTCAATAAAGAATATCTAGTCTTACTCTTTCATTTATACAGATTAAAAGCTTTGAAAACTATGACACTTTAAATCTTAACTAGAAACATTCCTTTACCAATTCAAAGAATTTCCAAGGCGTGAACCCACGAAAAATTTCCACAGTAAAAAAACTAAATCTGAAATTTGTGACCTTGGGTTTAAGCTTGTTCCCATCTTTGGCCTACTCTTTGGCCTTATTAATTAAAACCATTACGTTAAAATCCTTCCCAAGGCCTACATACTATGCCGAGCATCTTTAAAAAGCCTCACAAGCCCAATTGGACCACTTTTCAGAGGTAAAAGCCAAGGCTATATCAACGTCGACCATAGAAACATCAACCATAGAGATGACAACAAATGTAAATGTAAGCAAAGATGAGTCATCTGGGCGATGCAAGATCAGAATTTAACCCATTTTTATGCATGATGGGATAACTAATTAAGAGACTAAAAGAAATAATTCCAATCACAGTCAATCAACTTGTGAAATGCATCATCAATGTAATAATAGACAACCAACTTTAAAAGAAATTCATGTCAAAGATTGATTAGGAAATTTCAAAGATCAAACATGAAAAGCCCAGCATAATTCCTTCTCAATTGCAGCATTGGGGTGCACTTAGTTATCAAAGGCAACCATATACCAAAAACAGATGATAAACTCACCTCACCAGCACTTTCAAGTTCTTCCTCTGAACTACCAGCCCAGAGCATATGAGCCCTGAAAGCCTCTTCCATATTAGCAAGAAAATGCTGTACAGCGGCACTGTCTTTTTCAGGATCTGGGGCTCTATTTGAAAAGGATACAATGAAGCTGCCAATCCACAAAACGTTAGCACTAAAGATCCTTGCATTGGAAGTTTATTTTTTTTTTTTTAAATCAAATGGAGCACGCAAAAATCTTTTTGTGCCAAGACAAATATGTAGTGCAAATTTGTCATTCTACAAGAAAAGGGAATCAACCATATCATTATTTCAATAAGTGAACTCATATACTCAATAAGCAACTTGATGGCATTTGTTTAAGCCTTGAGGCTCATTTAAGTTCATTTAGTAATGTATCAAACAAGATTTAGCGAGCTTGATTAATGAATGAGCGAGTATAAACTTTAATCCTTACATATGCTTTATGTTCATGGCAAGCTTGTTCAATGTTTAATAAGTAGCATACAAAGAGTTGAGAGAATAATTTTTTAATGATACTTTAGTTGCTTATATAATGTTTGTCCCAGTATCTAAAATTAACACCATCGCATGCACTTTTTAAGGAATATTAGTATTCTATTAGAGTTACCATTGAGTTATTCATTAGTCCTTTTTAAGATAATCAAGGTTTTATGTGATTAAGTTATGATAAATCTACATGAGATAATAATTAATCACTTGAGCTTCCATAACAATAAAAATTTTACCAACTAATAACTAAGGAAGATAATTCCAACATACATAAAAAAGTTAACTTATCTCTGAAAAGGATAATGATGAAATTATACAACTAAGTCACATCCAGATACACCAAGAAATTATGTCTTCGCCTAAACTCTTTCTTTAAGCAATTTCTCAGAGTTCAATACCAAGTTGGCTCTCTACAACATCTAAGACCCAACTTGAGGGGGAGTGTGGAAAGTTGAGAAGTTTGGCTCCTCTTAATGGTGGGTCAACTGGTTGATTCACATAATCATGAAAGTATTTGATTGCGGAATTTCTTCGGAAACGACTTTCTTATTTTTATTCCCTAATTATTTTATTTTTCTTTATTTTTTTTATTTCTGAATTATTTTCATTCCTAGTTTAGACTAGATTTATTTGGTACATCTGTACTTTCTTATTTTTATTCCCTAATTATTTTATTTTTATTTATTTTTTTATTTCTGAATTATTTCATTCCTAGTTTAGACTAGATTTATTTGGTACGTCTGTAAATTAGGAGGGATTGACTTCTTTATATATATACATCTGAATAATTGAATGAGTATCTTTTAACCCAAAGCTTATCTTCTACATTGATCGAATAAGAGAACTCAATAAGCAACTTGATTCCCATTTGTTTATGCCTTGAGGCTCATTTAAGTTCATTTAGTAAGGTATCAAACAAGAGTTCGTGAGCTTGATTAATGAATGAGCAAGTATAAAACTTAATCCTTACATATATTTTATGTTCACGACATGCTTGTTGAATAAGTAGCATACAAGAGCTTGATAGAGTAATTTTTGAATGATACTTTAGTTGCTTATATAATGTTTGTTCCATCATCTAAATTAAATCTTTCCATCGCATGTAATTATTAAGGAATATTAGTATATTACTAGAGTTAACAAGGAGTAATTTATTAGTCTTTATTAAGATAATCAAGGTTGTAGGCCATTAAGTTATGATAAATTTACATGAGATAATAATTATTCCTTTATCCATAATGATAAAAATATTGTGAACTAATAATCAGACTTCTAAGTAAGATAATTCCAACATAGATAAAGAAGTTTAAGGTAACTTTAATTAGCTAAGATTTTAAGAAAATCATCAAGGATTGTTCATGCTAAATCATAAATTATGACATTATGATGGGTTAAAGAAATGAGCTTAAGCCAAAGGGCAATCAAATGGTTTTGATAGCCATCTCCACTTACAACATCGGATCTCATTCACCAACCAAATGACTTAATCTTGCTTAAAGGTTTTACTTAGCTTAAATTATCTAGCTTACCTTAAAACCCTACCAAACAAACCCTTAAATTTAAACATTCTACCAAAAATATGTGTTAAACAAACTAGTTCAATATCTCTCTAAATACTTTAAATTTAAGAAGTCAGCTAACTTGAACATAAAGCTTTATCTTCATACATCTTCTTCAAAACTAACAAAACTACACCTTTTTGAATTAATCTATGATATGTTGTGTGATTCTATGCATTATCTTTTTATTTTTTTCACCTTTTCTACCATTCAACAACTTTTAAAAAAGCAATTTTCATTCTTCTTTGCTATACTCATATTTAATTAAGATCATCTTATCGTCGCTTCTAGCGACCAAGTCTGATGAAAATCTCTAGATCTACTTTTTCTCACCGTAACTATTTTACACAGCCCTGAATAAGATGGAATCAAATCCAAATGTAATGATTTTTCACACCGCAGCATGGATTGATCATTTTAGATGAACATTATCAATTTATAACACGGAAATGTAATTAGAGAAAACCATTACAACATATTTTCATAGCTCCCTGTCTTCAATCATCAAAATCACACCATTAAGAGAACTACAATAGCACTCAGCACAAACAAACGACATGATAATCACCAGATGAGCAAGTGCATGACATGATTTGCCAAAAAGGCAGAAGTTCATGTCGAAGAAAAAGGGTTTAGGGTTAATATGGTCAGAAAAGCGGACCTCTTGATGGATTTGACGAAGTCAGCTGCTGAGGGATGACGCATCCGCTCCAGAAAATCGTGCCAGGCGAGGGGAGCCGTTGAAGCACTAAAAACATCCGATGCACCCCCGCCGTCCATCGAAATGATGGCCGGAAAAAGTACGAGAGATGGCCAAAGATTTAACAGTAAATAAAAGTGGAAAACGAGATAAATGATCGATTCTGTAGTCGATCAAGTAGGTGAAGGAATCAAAACAGTCGATTGAGGAATTCTTTTGTCGCTGAAGCTGGGGAGGAGGCATTTGGCGATCAGTTCGACTGGAAACACATTAGCAGCTGGCATCAAAAGCGGCATGGCCGGTGGGGGTGAAGTTTTATACGCAGTTCATTCAGATTGTTGTCTGAAAGGATGGTCGCTCCACTTAATATTTACTCCTAAAATATATCTTATTTTCATTAAAAAATTATTATTTTACATGTCCAAAATCATAAAAATACCATTTATTTATCCATAAATTAAAATCTTATAACCCATAAAAAGTATCTTGCCACCAAAGGCCAAAGCATCATCATCTCCTCGTAACCTCAATAGAGGAAAACCAAGCACCCATCCTTTCATCTTCTTTCAGAAAGGTCATCGACTATTTGTCAACTCAAATTTCTTATTTCATGGCATTTAAGCATTTGGCAATGGTCCTTGCCAAAACACCACGTAACATTGGTTTTAATTTCAAGTAAGCATAGCAATGATGACATGTATATGACGAAAAATGTGAGGATGAATCTCAAGGCAATCTAACAGTTAAAACCAAAGGTACATGATGGGGATCCCCCCTGATGAATAGCTAAAAGTACTTGAGAATTTGACCGGTTGAAAACCACCAAGCTAAACAACTGAAGGTTATTCCAACTACCAAAAAGTCACCTTGGCCAACTAAGGACATGCATACATGTCGACGACAAGACAAAGGTCTAGTCCCCCCAATAATCTCACATGTATGAACGTGAAGTTCTCTCAAGTCTCAATGGCACCCCCAAAGATCCTCACAGAACAATAATCAAGCAAACCGACATGCCGCTCAAAAGCCGATTGGCTTCCACACTCAAAAATCGATTGGATCCTCAAAGAAAAGTTGATCGGCGCCCAAACAAAAATCCCACCTACACCAGCTCAGTTGGCCGACCAAATGACCTGTCAAGCGAAAGACCACTAAAAAAAAATAACAGAAATGCCATGTGCAACTCTTCTAAAATAGAGGTATAATATGTAATTGTACACCTTATCTCTCCATCTTCTATAAATAGGGGGATTATATCATTTATTAGGGTCTTTCTAGATCTTCCCTCTAGACCCATCTTTTGAAGGGAAAACTCTCTCCCTTCTTCTTTCTTGTAACTGTCACTTCCAATATATAAAATGGGTCAGAATACTACAGTTTGCCCCAAAGAGGCAAGTCGTTGTATATTCTCTTCTTCTCTCTCTCTCTCTCTTTGTCTCTCTCACCACCTCTCCCTCATGGTCCCAACCGCTACAACCATTTGGTATGCTTCATAGTATAAATTTGGATTCAACATCCTAAAATATGTCCTCATGGTCCCAACCGCTACAACCATTTGGTATGCCTCATAGTATAAATTTGGATTCAACATCCTAAAATATGTAATGACTGTGGAGCATTCTACCATTAAGAAGGGAAGCAACACCAACAAGGAGAATAACAGCACAAAGACACTCCTAATTGGGAGCACCCCGAGGAGTTCAAGTAGTAACAGATCTAGGAGCTAAAAACCAGTTTTTATCTTCTCTCGAGAGCCTTTGGATCAAAGGCAAAAACCCCACACCCGAAACGGACAACCGGCTCCCAGCATCAAAACACTATCTTAAAAAAAACCGACCGATGATACCTAAACAATGCTTAGTCGACTCTGGGTGGCTAAAATCTAGCTCAACGAATGAATCGAGTATCATTTCAAAACTTTTCTTTTGTGCTATTATACAAAATTTTTTTAATATTTTCTAAGGTTTGATGGACACTCAAAGAAGTCGAATCCAAGCAGCAAAGCCAACAATTGCTCCAAAGAGGTCTTGTCAGTGTAACAACCCACAACGATCTATCATCATAAACCTTGGTCTCCATGCATGAATCATATAAAGCTCTAGAGGTGTTTCTCTGCCCAACAGTGACAAACTTCGTGAAGAGTGCGACACAAATCACACTAAAATTGAGACTCGACGGTTACCCCCGTAAGACAGTTATAAGATTCGTGTAAAAGCTGACGGAAGAGCAGCTTGGCAGAGGCGACAATTAGACCAAACAACCGAGGCCTGGAAAAGACGTGTGTCAGACACCAATACCATAATATAATAAAGATAACTGATAACGACATCATAGATGTTCTATCATTGTCTTGACACATAATCTGACCCTTAACGCCAAGAATCAAAAAACCCATCTCAAAACCTAATGTGGATAAAGCCATGGAGGTGGATTTCTACCCAACAACGACAAATTTCATGAAGGGTACCTCGCAAATCACCCTAGGAGTGAGTCACGTCAGTTGCTTTACTGAGGCAACATTCCGAAAGAACGAATGAGACAAGCAGCATAAGACTTGTGTTGGATCGTGACATATCAAAAATGACCGATGATTATTCTAAAGATCTGAGTCATCAACAATTACCAACATTCACTTTATTCTCCAAGCATTAAAATTGAAACAAAACAATTGCCCCGAACTGCACATACCTATCAACCTCATCAAGAAAGAAAACACGTGGTTAAAATCTTAAAAAAAATTCAAAACAAACTTTAATTAACATAATACACCTCAAATAAGCCTTAAACAACCTCAAAATAAACTTTAAACAAATTGAAAAATTTTAGTTAACATTAAAAATAAATTTCTAATAACTTTATTAAACTTTAACAAAATAAACAAACAAACCAAATCAAGTCTCTTCAAGCAATCTTCAAAAATACTTCAAACACGTTTCAGATAAGCAATCTTTCATAACTTAAAATAAAACCTAATCAATCAAAATAAATTAAATAAAAATAAACCTTCAAACAAATTTAAATCTAGCCAACTAAAGTTTTCCAACTCAAGTAAATCATCTAAGTCAAACTTTTTTCAACCAACAATCAAACCAAAATAGATCAAACAATCTAAATCAAACTCTGTTAAAGTAAATCTAAATCTTTAAATCCACAAGTTAACCTCTTGTCTAATAAATTGGCAATCCTAATCTCAATCCCCATGGTGAGCCTTCTTCTTGTAGTTTCCTAATCCTTTTTATAGACCTTTTCATGACACATTATCGTTGGACTATAAGTACCGATCCTTCAATATCATGCAAATATTTTGAAACCCCAAGTATATCAAATTTAAAGTCTTAAACATCAATTTCACAGGCACTTACTGAATAATCATGCACTATATGCACCAATACTTTTACCAAGAGTATTTTCATAAGCCACAACTCTTGAAGCCGGAGGCTTTGTTTCTTGAGTTGTACTTTTTTCTTTTATCAAGTTTTTTGTTGTCCTCATATAATCTTTAGCTTGTTATAGATTGTTGAGGATAGTATGTACGTATGCATCATACTCTGTTTGGTTTTAACATACGAGAAATCATTATACACTCCTCATGGAGCTTGTCGCTGTCGGGTGTTGATATTTTTATAGGGGTTTCAAAAGATCATTTTCACACCCCTCACGGTGCTTGTCGTTGTCGGGTGTCAAAATGTCCTACATGCCACTGATGATCGTTATATACTCATCGCGGAGCTTGTCGCTTTCAGATGATTATAAGGGCTTTAGACAATCATTTTCACACCCATCGAGAAGTTTGTCAATGTCGAATGCCGAAAACATCTTATGTGCCACTGACGACCGTCATACACTCCTAGCAAAGCTTTTCATTGTCATGTATATATAAGGGCTTTAGACGATCGTTTTCACACCCTTACGGAGCTTGTCACTATCAGGTGTCGAAACATCCTACGTGCAACTGACAACTGTTTTACACCCCTCGTGGAGCATGTTGTTGTCGGGTGTTTATAAGGGCTTCAAACGATCGTTTTCACATCCTTCGCTGAGCTTGTAATTATCGGGTGCCGAAACGTCTTACGACCCACTAAAGCATCCAAAAATAATGAGATTTTAAGAGGTATAGAAGATATATTCAATTTTATTTGATTGAAAACAAATTTAATAAAAACTTATCTTTAATAAAGACTTTATTCAAAGAGTCGTGCGATCGGTAAAAATTATTGTATATATAATAAAAAAAGACTGCATATGAAATTTTACTTAGTCATATAAAATAACTAAAATGGTCATATAATACTGTTTTATTAGCAAGTTTTATAATATATTATTTAGAGTCATAGAAAAATATACTATTTGTTAGTTTAATGTGAAAATGTGTACTTTCAACGAGTTTATAAACTTATATATATAAGTAGCAAGAAAGAAGTGCAAAGCAGTTCAGAAGCGAGGAGGTTTATAAGGTATGGTTGCTTCAGCTATATATTCACCATTTACATGTTTTCTATAGAAAATTAATGAAATAATGATGCTTAATAATAATGTCTTATCTTATAAATATTTGACAAAATATCGTTAAGTATTTTGAACGTTATGAAGATTTTGTTGAAGACTCTTCTCTTATAAATATATGAGAAAATGTCTTTAAGTATAATGTAGATAATATATTGGTAAAGCTAATGTATAATTAAATTATTTTAAAAAATAATAATTTATTTTTCTTATAAAAGCTTTTTTTTTTGTGGTCAACCAACTAAAGGCCATATTAATATTTGTGGAACTATATGCATAGTTCTAATTTTGTGGGTTTTCTTTTGCTCATCTTTTTATACAAAATCACCCTTAAAAATTAATAAAATTATAATAAAAATATGTCAATTACAAAATTTTTTCTTAAAATTTTAATCTTTTGTTTAATAAATGTAATTAAGCTTGTAGTGAGAAAATAGCTGCTGACGCCCCAATAATTAGATGTTTTATTTTTATTTTTGTATTCACACTTTTGTGCATGATTAAGATTTTTTATTACAAAAAACACTTTTCGTGTTTTCTTACAAGAATTAAAAGAACAAAATTTATGTGTTTTCTACTTTTTTTAATATTAATAATTCCTAACTCAAGTAATCCTATATCACAAATAAGAACAAGTTCATACTAGTGATAATTTTTTCCTATTACTTAAAGAATTCCATGTAGTCACCTTCATCCTCTATATTATTATTTCATATTGGTCATTGCTTTTATTATACAATGTAATCTTATTAAGGGTTTAAGGTAATTTAAGCCATGCTTAGTTTTTTGTTTTAATATTATTTTTACTTATGTCATAACTAATTGTTGATAATAAGCTCATAAATATTCTACAAATAAAGTAAAAACTTTATGTTTTAAGTTTACATTTTTTTATCACATTAAATTCTATCACTATGTTTTATGATAAAATTATTAATGAACATGCTTGATACATGGTTGAATAAGTAATAAGATGAAGTGTAGTGCGCAATCGTGGCCTGTTGGATGGCAGTCCTTTTGTCTGGGTTCAAATCCCAGTTGGGTCAAAATAACACATATGGAGGATCCTTATTTAGGAGACAAAGTTACTCCACCCTAAATACCGATTCCCTTAAAAATAGTAATAAAAGATGAAGTGTTAGACTATCTTCCAACATAAATTGAGATTACAAGTGCTAAAGTTTGATCAATGAACTATTGTCTGAATAATCAAATAAAAGCATTGTAAGAACTAAAATCTAAAACTAAGCATATATGAAATTACTATTGTATTTAAAGCAAAGGTTTATGTGGGGGAAAAACTTAGCGAGAGCTATAGGGGTTGAATTTCACTTGCATTGGATAAACAAGTCAATAATGAAATCAAAGAGTGCATTTTGATAAATGTTCTAAAGGTTTGATTAAGAGGGGTCACCATCTTTCTCTCGTAAGCCTAGAATTTAGGCTCTCCCATATAATCTGCAGATCTTTTTGTTGACCTCACTCTTTGGTCAACCCTTTTCCTTGACTCAGATCCAATTAAATCTCACTTGAGCTAAACACTCAAACTCTAATTTAAAATCTAATTAAATAAAATTGAAATCAAACAAATCAAAATATAACAAATACAACAAACTTTAAATAAATTTGACCTAAGAAACCAACCTTAATCAACAAAAACCTCAATATTATTATTTTCTCCATTGATCATTATTGGGGTTGAAACACGAATCTAAAAGTTACATGACGTTTATTATCATATATAATGGTCATGCAAACAAGTTTAACAATCATAAGATATAATTTTTTCATGAAATTTTTTAGTTCAAGTTTTAAAGCATGAATAGTGCTTCATGCACCCAGAAGTTATTGTCTTCTCTGTAGACAAACTTGATGATGAGAATTATATTTTTTATGTTGCATGATATTCATAATAATATGTGAGAAAAAAATATGAATATGTTTTGTGGTCATCAGACACTGTTTTTATGTAAAATTTTGTACTTCGAGTTTTCATGCCTCAAACATGGTCCCACATAAAAAATTTTCAACGAATAATTATATTTCAAGGCATACTTTCTGAGTGTGCCCGGATCATTAAAATTTTTCAAATGAACCCCTCCATGCTCAAATTTGACTCTATTTGGGGGCCCATCTAGCCAATGATAATTTCATTAATAAAAAGAGTTCATATAATCAACTCAAAATGGACTCAAATTGAACCCAAACTTCAAACAAAATAAATATGATTTAATCCAATGAAGCTTATTTAAAGCTCCAACTTAAAATTCACAAAAAATTTATCTCTCTTGAGTTATGACACACTTTGACCTAAAATATCTTAACATGGGTTCAACTTCGATAAAAAAAAAGGGAATATACATACACACCACCCAATTTTATACATTTACCTATCTCACACCCAAACTCACATTTTTATAGACCAAGCACCCAACATACCCTTTTCACAACTCTTCAATAGTAAAATCCACATTTTCATCATCAGGTATGGTGTTTATTTTGTAAAAATGAGAGTTTGGTTGCGAGACAGATAAGCGTATAAGAATTGGATGTTTTGTACGAAAATTTCCCCAAAAAATAAAAATAAAATTTCCCCCTTCCAAAATTCAATTTTCCCTCCTCTTAAACCCCCTCTTGGCAAAAAATCCAAACACCTTCCCTCATTCCCCCCTCTTGGCCAAAATCACCAAGTCTCCATTCCCTCCCATTCTCCTCTCTTAGCCGAAACCACCATATCCTATCCTATCCTCTCCACAAATCGAGAACTAGCCATTCCTCTCCCTCTTCTCTTCCAACCGAGAGCATCTATATGGAAAGCAAGGAGGACACATCATCAAATCAAGGTTCACCAAGGATGCAAAAGCGATGATATAACTCCCCATTCTTTTCTCATTTTAAAAAATCCTGCATGATGTAGCAAATAAAAGTGTGGTGTTGTTTTGTTTTCTTCGTCCCCTCTCCTTTCTTCCTTATCCAAACCCTACATATTCTCTTCTTTCCTTTTTTTCAACAACACACACTACAAGAATTATGAAAATTTGTTTCAACCATATAAGATGCAAGTTTGACACAAATCCAAAGATATTTAAGGTTTATCGTTAGATTTTGCATTCGATTTACATCATATTCTTTTTTAGGGTAAATTGAAGGTCGATAATGATAGTTTCATCCATTTTGTGTCGAAATATTTCAACGCAAAGTATTTACATCAATTTTTTTGTGTCATATTACCATCATATTTGTTTAGACTACACGTGCATTGAATTTAGGGTCTGAAAACATTGGCTGACAATATAATCTGTAGGATTATAATCGCATTTACGATGGAAAATTTTGAATAATGACAGATTATTATTGTCAATTTAGCGTTTTCATATTTGATGTAAAATCAACAAAAATTAGACGTAAACTTGCAGCACAAAAAAAAAATATAAAAGAACAATTACATTTTGACAACCTCCACACAATAAAAAATTCACAGCTCAACCACATTTTATCCAACCATATCAGCATAGATCAAAACTCAAATACATATAATTAATGAAAATTAAGATACCATAACAAATTGTCCCAAATAAGAATAATAAAATTAACCACAAATTCCACAGTAAATGTTCAAATTAATTTGACAAATAAAAGAAAACAAAAAGAGAAACTACTCATCATCTCCCTCCTCCTCCTTCTCATCTATAGCTGTCACCGGTCGCTTGTCTGACAATATGATAAAGTTTCAACCATGTGAGCTATAAAATCCTCAATCCTATGTCGACCCTCTAGAATCTGGTCAAGCAAATGGTGGAGCTCTTCATTCATTGCAGTGACCTACATGACAAGCACCTGCTGATCTGGCTGTGAAGAGCCCGAGGAACTAAGTGCTGGATCACAAGAGACATCATCCTTGAAGGCTATGCCCTTCGTACAGAGGACATAAAAAATCCCCTTCTTCATCCCCACTGGCTTAGTCCAAAACTCATACTCGGACTGCACAGTGTTACACTGATTACCACTGCGGCTGGTGGAAGTCCAGGCCTGAGTGGCCAAGTACCTCTCTTGGATCTACTCAAACTCCTGTAAAATCAAAACCAATGTTTAATTCATACTTTTAATAATAAGATTCAAAATAAAGTTCTAAATTTCTTTTTTAAACTTACATCAACCCGTCGGGAAGGCTCCAAGACCCACTATTACATCCCCGGGCGCTGATGAGTTCAGACATGTAGCTTCGTGACGGATAAGTCACGACTGAAATCGTTCGCCTATGCAATGTAAAACATTGGTTAGTACCACAAAATTACTTAAAATATTGATTTTTTAAATATTTAAAAGAATCTTACCAACCTTTTATAGTGCTCAGTATGGGGAACAGATCAGCCAATGTGGAGCACAGCTCTCCTGACCTCTCCATTACCCGATTCACCTGATTTGTTTGCCACTTCATCTCATAAGTAAGAGAGGCCTAGGCTATGCTTAACTGACCCCAGATTTCCTTATAGATCCTGGTAGGCGATCTTCCCTCAGGCGGGCTATCGTGAACATGTCTCCAAGGCGAAGCCTGCCCCAAATCTCGAAGATTTGATGACGGTGCCCTACAAGCCAGGTGAATGTCCTCAGTAGAAAAAAAAACCAATATAAACAAATAAATTAAATTTACATTTTGATTCAAATTTCATGATCGTACCTCAAACTCCCTGAACCACAAGTCTCGAGTGGTTATAAAGTTCTGCTTCCACGAGAGACAGGGCTAATCATACCTGCTCCTGATAATCTCTATGATGCAAGTGACAAGCAACGTGTGCGGAATGAATCTTCTTAAGAAAAACATTATTCACAAAAACATATAGAAATAAGAATAAACATAATATAATGTTAAAATATACCTGCGAGTCCCTCTTTAACAGAAGTCGAGAGGCCAAGCTCAAGAGGTGTCAAAGTAGGTGCGACTGAAATGGTGGGGCAGTGAGCATGTCAACAACTATCGTAGTTGCAGCAGGTGGGGGAGTGGGTGCGAAAGTAGCAAATAGGGAAGTAGTAAGTGGGGGAGCAAGTGTCATAGGAGGCGGGGCAGCCGTGAGTGTGGGATCAAGTATCACAGGAGGGGAGGCAGCAGCGGCTGCAGGAGCAAGTGTCACAGAAGGTGTGGTAACAGTGGGGTTTTTGAGGTAGACAAACTCTTTTTCTTGGTAAGGCAGGTGGTCTCTAGTGTCCCAAGAACACGGTCTTTGAGGTCTCTGAGCGTCTGTGGCCATATATAAACAAAGAAGTGATATTAATAAGATTAGTACTAACAAGAAAAATAAGCATAAACAGAAAGAATCAGTGCCATAAAGGAACAAAAGCAACAACTAGATACATCTAAAAATAGGAAAATAAGAGTAAACAACTATGTCTCAATATAACAAAAGTAAAACAAAAATAGTAGCAGCCGTAACCACTAATCTAAAATTACACCTTTGTTATTAAGTTTTATTAGAGAAGCTCGTTGTTGAAGATGAACCTAAAATTTCTTCTTCAATCTCCTTATCATCTTCAACCAAATCATGAGGAACCTCTTCAAAATCCTTGCAGTATCCTCTAAAACAAACACTTCATCGTTTGTGTTGCCCTGAATGCAAAAATCTGACATGCCTTCCTCATGGTGCATTGGTTCTATAATACTATGCATCTCAAAAGTTTTCCTTGTTTTATTCTTCATAATTACAACCCAATAAACTTTATCCTTTGACTTGAAGATAATAAACTTGGGTAGCTTGGCTTGCCATAACAAATGGATTAAACTTTGTATATCATCTACTTATTTTTACTTCAATGATATCATAAGACTTAAGTGGGTTCCTCGATTCAGAATAGAATCAAACCACTAACAGTTGTACAAGTACACAAATGATAGTCCGCCGACCGCGATGCAGTTCATGATGTGATGTCGCCATTGTTCTCTGTTGTGGTCAGGTCATTGTCACAATTATCTCATGTCATTTTGGAGTTGCCAGTTTATTTTCATCTTATAACCTTTCTCTATGAATAACTCTCTCTGATCATGTCGAAGATCTGAAGGGAGAAGAGATCAGAGGTATAAGGAATATAAGGATGGGGACGAACAAAAGAAACAAATAAGGAAGCTTTTGTAAACTGGACTTCATGCATATACTTCTCATGTGTATTGGTCTAAGACACTTCAGAGACACACTCGCACAGAAAACATAACAAAAGCAAACCCACAAATAAAGATTCAAGTTGTTATACCTATTCTAGGATTCACTTCTTCCTAAAAGGGCAAACCTCTATAGTTAATTACATCTTAAGTAATTTGGGGACTGTTAAGAGAACTCTCGATTAAGATTGAGACTTGTCCGTAGAAAATTTGAATGTCATAATTTTAAAGGAAGGAGTTTCAAAGTCTTATCCTAAGGTAGTGGATTCCTAAAGATTTCAAAAAATCCTTCTAAGATTACAAACTATCATATGGTTTTGTTTTGTTGTCAATAGCTTAGTTGTGGTTCATTCTTTTGCTCCAAGTTTTGAATGCTCATCCATTCAAAACAGAGTTAGCACACCCTAATAACATGCAAAGTAAATTTACGGTGACGCCTACCTTTTCTTCAGGTGACTTGTAAACATAGTTTGCATAAAATATGTTTTAATTTAATTAGTTTGTTGTTATTTTTATTTTAGACAACCAGGTTGAGATGCTGATCCCGAAACTACTATATACAACAGTATAACAATGAATTTAATTATACAGTATAACAATGAATGAATTTAATTATAGTTTTCACTTATATTTCCTTATTTTACAATAGTGCCAAAAACTTGATCTTGAAGAAAATAAGAATTTAACTTTTCAATTTATATATATATTAGGATACTACGCAAGTATACGTATCGTTATCAAGTAATATATAACTTTTTGATTAAGACCTGAATATCAAACCCATAGGGAGAATACACAATATGCACTTTTGAACAACAACTTTCTATTCTAAAAAATACAATTACTTAAACTACAAAATTTTCACAGTATTAAAATTCAAATCTTTTTAGTATTTTTGATATATTGACAGAACAATAACAATTTAAAAAAGATAACTTAAGTTTATGTAAAAGAAAAGTACTAAAATTCAAAAATATCTTTCTACTTATCATGAATTAGTGATAAGTATAGGAATTCTGTTGTGGAAGTATGCAAATTGTGTTGTGCCAAATATGAGCAATTTTATTCTTTACCCTTATTAGAGATGCTATAAAGAACATTGGCTAATTTAAACTTTGAATAATTCTGAAGACCGACCAGGCAGGGGAAGATACCAGCTCTCACTCTAGAGTTCCCTCGATTCCCTCCACCTGGGTGCTAACATCTCGTATCAGAACCTAAAATAATAAATCAAGTTGGGGGATTTAACTTGTCACTTTAAAGTCCTCTAACTCTACACCCTTCAATGATTATTTCCCTATTTACTTGCACTAAATCATATGAATTACATTCTCATTCATACAACCTCATGTGATTCTTTCTAATCGTTGATTGAGATAATACCAGCCGGTTCTTACATGTTCTCACATTTCTTACATGTTCTCACATTAAATTTTAACATATGGATTGACCAAATCAAGAAGTAAATGAAATTCATGGATTTAAGCCAACATAAATTCTTCCAACATTAAAGATCAATACTCTCCACAACTTCCATCCAAACTTTAATTACTTATCATTTTAAAGAGAAAGATAAAGAAAATTACTCAGAATTCATGAAGAAAACAAAACCACACTTTAGTTTAAAAGTAGAAATCATTGTCAAACCAACAAGAAGACTCAATTAAAACCAAAAGTAGTTCAAAATAAAAGATAAAAACTTATCTCAAACCACCAAACTCTTGAAGTTCCTTTGAATCTCTTCTCTTTTACAACACTCTCAACTCTCAAAATAAAACTAAAAAAAAAAGAAAAAAATAAATTTTGTGTTGACTGAATCTCTCTACAAGATTATCCACGATCTTCTTCTCAGGACTCCAGCACTCTCTCCCTCTTCAAGCACCCACTTCAAATGTAAAAAACTTCATTCTTTTATAAATCTCCAAAAGTTGCATTAGAAACTCTTCAAAATGTGTCCACATTCGATGAATCCTCCAAAAAATGCCTCCTTTCACAAGTCTTTTAATAATATTTTTGTTCTTAGTGGTCTTAACCACCCTTTTAAGCCAATAGGTGCCTCAAATATCACTTCAAAATTTAACCAAATGAAGAAAACCGCCAAATAACTATCTCTAGCGCTTAAGCGCGGGGCCTCTGACGCTTAGACGCGGCTTTCTCTCTTTAACCGGCGCCTAAGCGCTGGATCTGACGCTTAGGCGTCAAAACACTTTAGCACAATTCTCACATCTTTGCTCCAAATTTGATCCTTTTTTACTCCTTTTAGCATTTTTCATATTTTTACTTGTACCTGAAAGAAAAACACACAAATACCTTCCATTAAAGCGCAATAACTCAAAAATAGATATAAAAATGTGTCTAAAAATACCATATATTTTAGGTGTATCAGATGCCCATGACTTTCTATCATTCCAGGGTTGTTAGGTTCTCTGATCTACTTAGTATACGAGATGGTCAAACCTACTATGACAAGAAGATTCATGCTAGCAACTATGGGTTGCATCGTCTAAGAGATCGTCTAAAAATTTTAACCCTTAAATTATCTAAGTTGTGTTCGATGATCTTTGTTTATTAGGATTTCATTAAGTTTTTAATTTATTTTTGAGATTTTAGGGGTTAAAATTTTTAGGTTTCTTAATACTTCTTAGCTGATTAGATTTTTTTTATCATTTTGTGTTTTGTTGATTAGAATGATCAAGTCAATATCTCATGGTTCTGTCATCCCAAGGTCATTGTGGTTTGCGGTTTTATTAGTCATAAGTGAATTGAAGATATTTTGTTAGCAACCATGGGTTGCCTCCTTCAAAGCACCTTCTAAAACTAGGTTATTTTTAGAGTTCAAGTTTTAATTTTAATGGCTTTTAAAGTGAATTTTATGTCATTTCATTCAGGTTGTTTGTACCTTTGCCCAAATTATTTTTGACTGAAACTAAGTGTATTTTTGTTCTCGAATGAGAAGTCAAACCCTCCTTAACTTCCAACCACCTAAGTATAAATTGATTTTAGATTATTTCAAATTAGGTTAAATAAATCTAAAATGAGTCTTTAAGTAATCAGAGTTAACCTGAATTAGGTTGTTTTTCTCTCAGATTATCTTCAAACTTGTTTAAGTCAACAAAAGTTTAATTGGAATGACCTAAGTTAGCTTAGTTATATTGGGGTCAAACTAGTCTTACTTTGCTTAGATTGGTTCAAGGTAAGCCAAGTTAAATTAAGTCGAGTTCACTTGAGACTAACCCAGGTTATGCTGAGCTGATCCAAGCTAGACCTCTTGGGTCAAATCAAGTTTGAGTTAAATTAGACTTGGGGAGAAGTTTAAGTTATTTTAGACTTGAGTTGTCTTATAAGTATAATTTGGGTTAGACTTAAATCAATCCTTGATTAGGCTTGGTTTGGGACTTAGCTAAGCTTGAGATTGAGTCTCAAGTTGGGCGATCCGAGTTAAGTTTGATTGACATAAGAAATAGTTGACTTAGGTTAACCTGACTTAGGTCGGGTTAACCCATTGAGTTGAGTTGAGTTGGGTTAACTTGAGTTAGGTTGGGTTGACCTGATGATTCAGTTAAATTGGGTTAACCCGAGTCCCAAGTTAGGTCGGGTTGTCTCGGTGATTCAGTTGAATTGGGTTGACTCGAGTTAGGTTTGGTTGACCCGGTGATTTAGTTGAATTTGGTTGGCTCGAGTTAGGTCGGGTTGATCCGGTGATTCAGTTAAATTGTGTTGACCCTAGTTAGGTCAGGTTGACCTGGCGCTTTAGTTGAATTGGGTTGACCCGGGTTAAGTCGGGTTGACATGGTGATTTAGTTGAATTCGGGTTGACCTAGTGATTGAGTTGAATTGGTTTAATCCTAATTAGGTTAGGTTGACCCAGTGAGTTAATTATTCTAGGTCTAAGTTAATTTAGATCCTATGTAATTTATGTTTGACTAAGTCCATGTTAGGTTGAACTTAGGCTAGGTTTAAGTTGGGTTAGACGTAGAGAAAATTCAAGTTGAACTAAGTCTAAGTTGTATTAGACTTAGGATGGCTCAAGTTTAGATCTAAAATGACCTAAGATGAATTTACGTCTAAGTTGAGTTAAATCTAAATAAATTTGTGTCATCTTTTAGGTCTAAGTTGAGTTAGAACTAAGTCAAACTAAGTCTTATTTAGGTTAGACTGAGGCTATATTTTGGTTAGGCTAGACCTCGGGGAAGTTCAAGTTGAAATTAGTTCTAAGTTCAGTTAGACCTAAACATTGTAGTTGAAGTTAGATCTATTTTGAGCTAAAAACATTATAGTTGAAGTTAAATCTATTTTGAGTTAGACATAAAGGGCTTGGGCTAGGCCAAAGTTAGGTTGGACTTAGGGTTTAGGTTATGTCTAATATGAGTTAGACCTGAGTTTGGATGAGGTCAAAGTTAGGTTTGATTTATGGTTTAGATTAGGTATAATATGGGTTAGACCTAAGGTTGAAGTTAGGTCTAGGTCAAATTTGGGTTAGACCTAGGGTTTATGTTAGGCCGAATGTAGGTTAAACTTAGAAGGTTTAAGATAGGTCCAGGTCTAATTTGAGCTAGACCTAGGGTTTAGATTGGGTCTAATATGGGTTAGATCTTTGGTTGAAGTTAGGTCTAGATATAATTTGGGCTAGACCTAGGGTTTAGGTTGAATATAATGTGGGTTATACCTTGAAGGTTTAAGTTAGGTCTAGGTCTTATTGGGGTTAAACCTAAGGTTCATATTAGATCTAGTATAAGTTTGACCTAAGGGGTTGGATCAGGTCTAGGTCTAATGAGGGTTAGACCTAGAACTTTTAAGTTAGGTCTAGTTCTAATTTGGGTTAGAACTAGGGTCTATGTTAGGTCTAATATGGGTTAGACGAAAGGGGTTGAACCAGGTCTAGGTCTAATGGGGGTTAGATCTAGAAGGCTTAAGTTAGGTCTAGGTCTAATTTGGGTTAGACCTAGGGTTCAAGTTATGTTTAATGTGGGCTAGACTGAGAAGGTTTAAGTTATGTCTAAATCTAATTTGGGTCAGACCTAGGGTTTAGATTAGGTCTAATATGGGACCCAAGGGGTTGGATCAGGTTTAAGTTTAATGGGGGTTAGAACTATATGTTTAAGTTAGGTCTAAGTCTAATTTGGTTAGTAATAGGGTTTATGTTTAGGTTTAAGTCTAAGCTAAGTTAAACTTAGTGCAATTTTGGTTGTAGTTTGGTCAAATTTGGGTTATACCTAAAGGGCTTAGGTTCAAGGTCTAATGTGGCTAAGACCCAAATTTTAGGGTTAGGTCTAATGTAGGTTAGACCTAGGGTTTAGGTTAGGTCTCATATTGGTTAGACCTAAAGGGGTTCATGATAAGTCTAAGGTAGATAATATTTAGGGTTTAAGTTAGGTCTAATGTGGGTTAGACCTAAAGGGCTTAGGGTCTAGGTTTAATGTGGCTTATACATGAAGTTTAGGGTTAGATCTAGTGTAGGTTAGACATAGGGTTTACATTTTAGGTCTATTTAGGTTAGACCTAAGAGGTTTAGGGTTTTAGGTCTATTTAGGTTAGACCTAACAAGTTTAGGGTTTAAGTATAATTTAGGTTAGACCTAAAAGGTTGGAGTTTAGGTCTAATTTATATTAGAGCTAAAAGGTTTAGGGTTTTAGGTCTATTTTGGTTATACCTAAAAGGTTTAGGGCTTAGGTCTAATTTAGGTTAGACCTAAAAGATTCGACATGAGCTAAGAAAAATTTGACTAGAACCCAGAATTGACCTCAATTGGATGGGGTGCAATTGTGGGTCCTCTTAGGTTTAAATTGGATTAGACCTAAACTAAACCCAAGCTTAAATTGGGCTATCCCTAGGTCATTAAGGGTGTTTCATGGTTAAGGGGATAACCATGCTATCAAATCCTGAAAACCCCATTAGGTTAAGCCCCTAAGATTGGATTAATGATTTAAATTTTGTTTAAGGGACAAATTGAGCCAAAGTGTAGAATTTTTAATTTTACATTTTTACCCTTAGATTTCTAATTTTCATTTTTAGAAATTTTAAGTGTGGAAATTATCATTTTAAGATTTAATTTTATTACCCTAAATTTCCCGGCTAATTTCCTTTTTTAATTCTTCATTTTCGGATTTTTTATAATTATTCAACAAAATAATTATAAATTTGATAGGAACTTGGCCATTTCAATGTTAGGGAAGACCTCTGACCTTAGAAAAATCAGGAAATATTCCCAAGGGTGGAGGGAATAATCCCGAAAAGTTTAATATTTATTGGGTTAATATTTAATTTTTTAAAATTTAAATACTTCTAGAGTATTTAATTTTCTAAAAATGGAGCAAAGAAGGGTGGCAGTGGTGATAATTCTAAAAAACGGAACAAGTCTCATTGATGTAGCATTGGAAAAAAAACCTGTGTGCTTTCTAATTAGAGATTGATTATTGGAGGAAAGATTATTCGAAGTTGAATGAGTAGGGAAATGGCGTTTCCTTTGAGGCGAAAACCAATCTTATTGTAGAGAGGAGTGATGAGGCGTATTCAGATGCATCATTCTCTATAATTTCTCACAATTTATATACAGATTATTCACGTTAGATTCTAGACACAAGTGCTACCTATCATATTTGTCCCCATTGAGAGTGATTATGTATGTACAATAAGCTAGATAATAGTGTAGTGAATACGAACAATGATCAAGCTTGTCTTACTATTGATGTAGATAGTATCTTTATTAGCATGCATGGGTATACTATTAGGCTAAGGGCTACAAAGTAGTTATTGAGTTAAGAGTTCTAAGGATATGTCTTGGACCACTGATTTTTATGAACAAGAATGTCTGTTTTTGCCTACATTATGACATATGTGATTAACTCATGCTAGAGAAGCTTCACTTTAAGCATTGTGAAACAATAATTAATCAAAAAAGCACACCTGCAAACTTAATTTTTGTGAATATTATGTATTTGCCAAGTGACACGATTATCCTTCGGTACTGCTATCCATAATAATTTGGGGCTCGACGACAACATCATTCTGCAGGCAAAGATATTTTATCTCTTTCATCGATGATTACTTTATATATACTTAGGTTTACACTATGAAGCACAAAAGTGAGGTATCAGAGGTTTAGACTCAAACTGATAAAAAAAGATCCAATATATCATATCAAATAATAGGGTTGTGCTTTTTTAATGGTTCCAAAGAGCTGGGATAGAGCACCACTTCACTGTTGAAGAGATGACACAACAAAATGGGGTGTCAGAGAGGATGAACCAAAATTTTGTGGAGAAATTTAGATGTAATTTTTCCAATGCTTAATTGAATAGAGTCTATTGGACCTAGGCCATAGACTATGCTTGTCACTTGGTGAATCACCTGCCTTCCAAAACTACTAAAAATAATATCCTAAAGAAGATGTGGTTGAGGCATCCTGCTATAGATTTTGAGTACAAGAGTGCTTAAGTATTCAATACATTACCACATGCATAATGATAAACTGGAACTAAAAGTAAATAATGTGATCTTCATTGGCTTGAGGCGTGGAGTCAAGGGTTTCAAATTTTATGACCAGACAGAGAAGAAGATTTTCATTAGTAGAAACATTAAATTTGATGAGGCGAGCTTGTTGAAGCCTTGTAACTCGAAGCGATGGAGAGTTTTATTGGGAACACAAATATACAGCAGAAGCTCAAAAGATACCTAGTTACTTCTATTTATTCTACATGTTCGTCCACTCCTACCTAGTTACTTCATTAATTTGCAACTCAAAAGGTACCTATTGATAGTGCTCATGAAGAGGTGAAAGAAGATGTTGAGGGTAAGGTTATGCTCAAGAATCTATTGCTAAGAGCAAGACCATTCGCCATAATAATCCAAAATCAACTTGGTTGAGGGATCATGTTGCATTTGAACTTTTAGCCACGAAAATTGAAGTTATATTATCTTTCTATATTATGGAACATAAATAGAGGATATCTAATTACATGATATCCTCATTTGTAAGAGTTACGAATGTTTTGGAGTGAGTATTGAGTTGTAATTCTAATTAAACTAATTTTTCTCTTCTTCACACATTTTGAGTGAGAAATAACCTCTACCCATAGACATAGACCCATGGACAGAGACAAATTTGCTCCAAATCACATAAATGGCAGTTTGGTTATTTCTTTATTGTTTGAACTTGTTTTCCACATATAGTAATCATCAAAGTTCTGCTACAAATCTCCAGCCCAAGTATAATTAAAATTCTAAATTAAAATTTTGAACTCCAATTAAATGCTCATTTTCATGTTATAAATGATAATTTTAAAATATTAACAAAAAAAAAAAAA
>NW_018164713.1:500376-504098 GCF_001263595.1 Phalaenopsis equestris | reverse complement strand
ATAGTTAAATAATTTAGTTTTGATAATATCTCAACCTTCAAAATTAGTGACCGTAATTTTGTTTTAGTTTCTGTGAACTTCCTAGTAAATTTATCACTTCAAAATTTAAACCTTCCCCGTGGGATCGATATTCATGGCTTAAATATAAAGTTCTTTATTACTTGAAAATGATACGTATACTTGTGTAGAATCCCAACATTAATTACTTAAATTTCTTAATCATAAATATTGCATCAAGTTTTTGGCACCGTTATATAGCGGAGTTAAACTTATATAAATTTTACACAACTATATTTTCTCGAGATAAAGTTCGAATTTTATTCCTCATAAAAATTATGTGTAATCGTTTTCTGATTAGGAAATTTAGAGATAATTATATAAAAAATTATAAAAAAATGAAATTTATTTTTACTTAAGAATTATTTTTAAGAAATTTTTCCTTGTTTATTATATTTCTTTATGTGATATATTGGAACAGAAGATTTAGTACCTTACAATTCAGAACTAGAACGTACTATTGGAGAAATTTAAAAACAACAAAAACATTTTTAAAACTTAAATGAAATAGTGAATAACTTATATAATCAAATTATTGAAAATCGACAAAGACCTTTAAAAGATTATGCTAATCCGATAGTAGATGAACTTTGCTTGACTATTCAAAATCCTGGTGATGAACTTCGTTGTAGTACTCAAAAACTAACTGTAGTGGCTAATTCATTTGAGCTTAAACATGCTATTATCCAAATTGTATAAAATAATTAGTTTTTAGGAATACCTATTGAAGATCCTAACTTACATCTTGTTAGTTTTCTTGAAATTTGTGCTACTTTTAAAAATGACGGAGTGTCTAATGATGTTGTTAGGCTTAGACTTTTTTCTTTTTCATTAAGGGATAAGGCCAAAGCTTGGTTAAATTCATTAGCACCTGGATCTATCAAAACTTGAGGAGAACCATCATAAAAATTCTTGGCTAAATATTTTTCACCCTCGAAAACTTCTAAGCTTAGAAATTATATTATGTATTTTTGTCAGTTTGAAGGGGAATCAATATATGAAACCTGAGAAAGATTTAAAGATCTTAGAAAATGTCCACACCATGCTTTACCAAATAGGTTAATAATTCAAATAATAATTCAAACATTTTACAATAGATTAGTGGGATCACTTAGATCTACTATAGATGCTGATGCAGGTGGATCACTAATGTCAAAATATTTTGATGAAGCATACTCTTTAATCGAAGAAATGGCTACTGACAATTTTTAATGGACCTCTAAAAGGGTAAATCCTAAGAGAGTAGCTAGTATTCATGATTCTGATGCAATGTGTATTTTAGCATCTCAAATTGATGCTATTTCGAAAAATATTGATCAAATTGGAGTGAAATATTCTCAAATACCCCAGTATCAAGGAAAAATTTATTGGGGCAGATAATTGATACTCAATCGTCTTTTAAAACTTCTGGAAATTTGAACAACCAAGGAAATCCTAATTTTCAACTTTATTATCCTCTGTCAACCCTAACCCACAAGTTCAGGAAAAGAAGTTGACGATGGAAGAAGTAATGTTGAATATCGGAAATCAAATACAGAATCATGGGAATGCTATTAGAAATATTGAAAATCAGTTAGGACATATTGCTACTGCACTTAGTAATAGACCTTCTGGAATTCTTCTAAGTACTGTGGAAGTTAATCAAAAAGATCAAAATAAAGAGCAAATTAAAGCTATTCAATTACGAAGTGGAAAAGAAGTTAAAACAAGGATCCAAAGAGAAACTGAAGTTGATGAAGAGAAGGAAGAAATGGAAAGTGACCAAAATGAAAATGAACAAACACAAAGTCCTTTAGAAAAAACATTACCTCCATTTCCTCAAATACTGAAGGAGAAGAATAAAGATAAAGAATTTACAAAATTTTTGGAAATCCTTAAGAAGTTAATGATAAATATTTATTTTGTTGAAGCTTTGGAGCAAATGCCAAGTTATGTGAAATTTATGAAGGATATACTAAAAAAGAAAAGGAAGTTTATAGATCACGAGACCATTGCACTCAGTGAAGAGTGTAGTGCTATTATTCAGAAAGAACTTCCTGAAAAATTAAAAGATCCTGGTAGTTTTATTATACCTTGTGCCATTAGAAAAAAGTTTTTTGTAAAAGCTTTATGTGATTTAAGAGCAAGTATCAAACTTATGCCTCTATCGATCTTTAAATGTTTAGATTTGGGAGAGATTTCCCCTACTACTGTAACCCTTCAGTTAGCTGATCGATCAATAACTTATTCAAAAGAGGTTGTAGAAGATGTATTAGTAAAAGTGGATAAATTTATTTTCCCTGTAGACTTTATAATATTATATATGGAAGAAGATAATGAGATTCCTATTATTTTGGGGAGACCATTTCTTGCAACAGGGAGAGCTGTGATAGATTTACAAAAAGGAGAACTAATAAAAAGAGTTAATGATCAAGAAGTAAAATTTAATATTTCAAAAGCTATGAAATATCCTGCAATAAAAACATACAATGAATGTTTCAGAATGGAAGAAACTAATTATCGGAGTAATAAGAAATTTAAGAATGAGTTTAAAAACAAATTAAAGCAAGGAAATTTTTTTGAAAATAAGGACGAGATAAAAGAAGAGGATTTGGATTATTTTCAGGAAAAATTTGAAACTTTAGACTTGTTGGAAAATGATAATAAAAATCTTATTCCTTTAAGTATTAAACCACCTGAACTTGAACTGAAGATATTAACTGCCCATTTAAAAATATGTATTTTAGGAGAGTCATCTACATTGTCTGTTATTGTATCTTCTGAGTTAACTGAAATTCAAGAACGAAAACTAATAGAAATGTTAAAAAGATATAAAAAAACTTTTGGATGGACTTTAGCAGATATTAAAGAATTAGTCCTATTTGTATGCACAAAATTCTATTAGATGAATAATACAAACCTAAAACTTATCATTAGAAGAGATTAAACCAAATAATGAAAGAAGATGTTAAAAAAGAAATTTTAAAATGGTTAGATGCTGAAATTATATATCCTATTTTAGACAGTGCTTGGGTAAGTCCAATTCATTATGTTCCGAAGAAAGGAGGAGTGACCGTTGAAGAAAATAAGAAACATGAATTAATTCTAATAAGACAAGTTAGTATTGACATAAGAAATTAAATATGACCACCAGAAAATATCACTTTCCTTTACCCTTTTTAGATTAAATGTTGGATAGATTGGCTGGAAATAAATATTATTGCTTTTTAGATGGATATATCGGGTATCACTGAATTTCAATTGCTCCAGAGGATCAAGAGAAAACAACCTTTATAAGCCCATATGGAACTTTTTCTTTTCGTAGAATGTTTTTTGAACTATGCAATACACTTGCAACATTTTAAAGATGTATGATGTGAATTTTTAGCAATTTTATTGAACATGGAATGAAAGTATTTATGAATGATTTTTCTATATAGGAACTTCATTTGAATTATGTTTAAATACTTTAGAAAAATTTTTGGAAGTATGTGAAAGAATCAACCTAGTACTAAATTAGGAAAAATGTTAATTTATGGTTGTAGGAGGTATTGTACTAGGGCATAAAATTTCTGAAAATGACATGAAAGTAGATCCTGCAAAAATTCAAGTTATTGAAAAATTACCACCTCCTACTAATGTTGAAGGGGTAAGAAGCTTTTTAGGACATGCTGGTGTCTACAGAT
>NW_018164713.1:474617-500356 GCF_001263595.1 Phalaenopsis equestris | reverse complement strand
AAAATAACTAAGTCATTATGCCAACTTTTAGAAAAAGATACAAAATTTGATTTTAACAAGGAATGCATAAAAACATTTGAATTATTGAAAGAAAAAGTAATCGCTGCACCTATAATAGTTTCATCTGATTGGGAAAAACCATTTGAAATAATGTGTGATGCGAATGATTATACTATTAGGACTGTTTTAGGACAAATGCACAATAAAGTTTTTAAAGTAATATATTATGCTAGTAAAACTCTAAATGATGCTCAAATTAACTACACTACTACTGAAAGAGAGTTATTAGCTATTATTTATGCCTTTGATAAATTTAGACCTTACTTAATTGGAACTAAATGTATAGTGCATACAGATCATTCTGCTATTAAATATTTAATGCAAAAGAAGGATACTAGACCAAGATTAATTGGATGGATAATTCTATTGCAAGAGTTTGATTTTACTATAGTTGATAGAAAGAGAAATGATAATCAAATAGCTGATCATTTGTCTAGACTAGAAAGAGAAATATTAACTAATTTTGCAAATGAAGTTTTAGAAAATTTCACTGATGAATAATTATTGTATTGATGAAATGAATGTACCTTGGTATGCTAATATAATAAATTTTATTGTAAGTGATATCTTACCACCTCATATCAAAAAACCACAATAAAATAAATTTATATATGATTCAAAATTCTTTTTTTGGGATGACTCATATTTATATAAACAATGTAAATATCTAATTATTAGAAGATGTGTGCTTTATGAGGAAACTCAACAAATAATTGAAAGATGTCATGATTCTGAATTTGGATGACATTTTGGATCAAATAGAACTGCATATAAGATTTTGTAAGCTGAATTTTATTGGCCTACTCTTTTTAGAGATGTTAATGAATATATTAAAACATGCGATCGATTTCAACGAGTAGAAAATATTTCTAGAAGAAATGAAATGTTTCAAACGAGGGGGGCGCGAGCGGGCGAACCCCTAGCAGAGCAGCCCGCCATTGACGCCATATATATATATATATATATATATATATATATTACAATATACTATGTATCAAAGTGGATTGAAGCAATAGCTTTATCTCGATGTGATGCTCAAAGTGTTTCAAAATTTTTTATCAAAAATATTTTTACAAGATATGCAATGCCAAGAGTAGTCACTACTGATGAGGGATCTCATTTTAGGAATAAAAGAATTGAAAAATTGGTCGAAAAGTATGATATTATACGTAGAATTTCAATATCTTATCATCCCCAAACTATTCATCTAGTAGAAGTATCTAATCATCAAATTAAAAATTTTTTGGAAAGACTGTAAATCCTAATAAATTTGATTGGTCTGCTAGATTAGATATTGCATTATGTGCTTATAGGATAGCTTATAAAACACCTACAGGAATGTCCTCATTTAGATTAATTTATGGAAAAACTTGTCACTTACCAGTAGAATTGGAGCAAAAAGTTTATGAAATTTTTAAGTTAATATAAATTTGTTAAGTAAAGAAATGTAAAAAGTTTTTAACTTTAAGAAGAAGATAGTGAAGTTCAAAATCATTAAAGGTTATCCAGATATAGTAATCCTTACATATAAAAAAAAGAGAAGAAAAGAAAGAAAGAAAAGAAAAAGGGGATTAAAATTTATCCTGAAAAAAAAAGAAAAAGAAAAAAAATATATATGGGGAGAAGCATGAGGAGATGTCTAATTAAAAATTGGCTTCACTTGAATCAACTTAAGGAAAAAGACTTGAACACATTTTCTAAACTTTTTATTTGAATGTTAACTTAATTATTAATAAATTTTTATGAAATTGTTCTTCATATGAATTTGCTAAGTGACTTTAATATAACAAATTGTAATTTTTCTTGAAAGAAATAAAGGATCAGAAACCTTAGACTTAATTATTGAATATCTTTACACCTTTTACATTAACTGGAGTTGTTTTAAATTTTTCTTAAGTTAGACTATTATATTTGAAAAACTAAAATATGGAAGTATAAAAGTTAAGGTATTTATCATAAGTCATATTTTTTTATGTAGTAAAAGAGTTACTTGAGGACAAGTAACATGTAAGTTTGGGGGATTTTGATACACAAAAAATATAAGAAATGCTCAGCACCGGCAGCACCGAGGGTAGACCGACGGCGCAGAACAAATTAATGTAGAGATTTTTTACTCAGCGCCAGACCAGCGCCGACGGTGCCAAAGGCTGTGCAGGCCCTGTTTCTAGAAGGTTCGATGTATTTGAACGATTTTTTGAAGAGTTTTTGGAGGCACCTCTTGGAGAACAGACCTTGGGCTCTATTTGGGGCCGAATTTCATCAAAAAAGCGCTCCTCTATGTCTTTCATTCCTCTACTTTCATTTTTTGCACAACATCATTCCATTCCACTTCCATATTGGAGTCAATTAGTGATTTTGCTTTCAAAGTTTAGAGTTTTTGTGGTGAGATTTAGTTTGAAACTTTCTGTAAGAGTGTTGGAAAAGGAGAAAAGTGAGAGATTACTTTTTCCCGCAATTCTAAGGAAAGGGTACAAAGGATTTGCTTTGAGAAAGAGTTTTCAAATAAGTATTATTTTTTTGTACGTGTTGTAGGCACTTTCATATATGAAATTTGTGTTTTACTATTTCTTTCTCATGAAGTCTGAGTAGTTCCGTCTATCTTTCTCCCTACTCTGAGATATGGTGAAATGAAGAGATAATATGAATGTGCCAAAATTAAATTGTAAATTATATTGTGATGAATTTTCAACTCCAAACTTAATTTACTTTTCGATCTGGCCATTGAATTGTTAAAATGTGTTGTGAAACATATGATCCGGGAAATGGAGTAAGAGTTCTACAACAGAGTAAGGATCACATTTGATTGCATGAAGGAGAACATCATTTATGGAATTAAGTGCAACTAAATAGGAAAATATTTTTTGTTAGGTGTAGAATTGAAGAACATTTAGGGTGACAGACTAAAATCCTCAATTCAGTCTTAATATTTAAAAACTGAAGCGAGAGCTAGCCTTCAGGTGAAGGGAAGTAAGAGCTCTGGAGTGGGAGCCTATATCCTCCTAGCTTAGCCACGGATTTAGGGACTATTCACTAAGATCAACCAATGAATTTTCTATGCACTATATCAGGGTAGAGAATTTAAATTGCTCTTATTTGGCGCAATACATATTTTGAACATTTATCTCAACTCATTTTACCATAGCCTCATTGTAGTGGGAAGGATGTTTTTTCACATAAGAATCTCCGTTACATAAACATAGTTAATAGATTAATATTTATTGTTTTAAATTTTGCATATTTGATTTGATAATATTTTAAAAGAATTTTACACAATCTATAACAACAAAAAAGTCGGATCAAGTTTTTTGGCGTCGTTGCCAGGGAAGGTAACAATTGAATTAAATAGTTTTGATAAATTAAAAAATTTAAAGATAATATATATACCATAAAAAAATTATTATTATTAAAGAAATACTAATAATTGCATAGAATCTGAATATTAATTGATTATATTTAATTAAATTTTACACAATCTATAACAACAAAAAAGTCGGATCAAGTTTTTTGGCGTCGTTGCCAGGGAAGGTAACAATTGAATTAAATAGTTTTGATAAATTAAAAAATTTAAAGATAATATATATACCATAAAAAAATTATTATTATTAAAGAAATACTAATAATAAAAAATTAAAAATAAAAAATCCAAAAAGAAATATTTTTATTAGAGTATTTTACTTTGCTTGTTTCATTTGTTTATGCAAAATATTGGATTTGAACGTATAGATTGATCGCCACCTACTTCATACTCAAACCTCAATCATCGCGATCATCTCGTAATAATTGTTTGAGGGTTGAAATGGCTGGTTGGTTTTCTGACTATTTGGTGATCTTCCATCTTTCAACTTTATGTTTTCTTCATTTTGGCACTCTTGTGGATTGTGTTGTTGCCTTTGTTAGTGGTTTTTATGTATCTTTCTCTTTTATCGTATTCACTCTGATATGGTTTTTAGATATTGTATTGTTATTTTAGATGCTACTCTTGATTTTCCCTTCTATGGTTGTTAATTAGTTTAGCTATGATGCACCTATTCCTTAATTTTGAGATTTTGCCATTCTTTTGAGATTCTACTTAGGTGTTCTCATTTACCTTTATGTTTTCATTAAATCTAAATGAAATCCTTTTCAAACATATAATGAATGTTCAACCAGTATTTGTGATGCTTTTAGGTTTTTTCATAAATTGTGATCTTATATTAGATGACCTTAATTTATGCTTCCTTTACTGTGATATTAATTTCTTAGAATTTGGTTAGTCTTTTTGTTTTGTTTATGGGTTTGGCCGAGTTAATATTTATTCTATCTTCTTTCTATTCTGGAGGTACTAGTTGTTGCTTTAATTTTTGTGTTGTTAGACTTGCTGTCTTCTGGAGGTTCTTTTTTTGAACCTTCCATTCTGATTATTTCTATAGAATGTGTAGAAGTTTCCTTTGCAAGGAGCCAATATCTCTTTATCTCAATAGTTTGAATAGATTTTGAGGTGCATGTCCTAGAAGATTCTAATGTGCACGGGATATATAAAGTGTTATTATTTATGTTGTTGGTCTTGCTGCTGATGTTGTTGTTGTTTGTTGTCTTAGAGTCTTTTATTTTTGTTGCTAGTGTTATTGATTGTGTGTTACTTTGTTTGTTAGTTTGGTTTTTCTTTGTTGCCCTTGTTTTTTTCTTGGTAATTTTTTTCGAGTTTGTTTTCTCTTTCGTTGCGTGATTTGTAATTTGAGTGTTCAAGTTGTTTCTCTTTATTTTTTCTTAATAAAGTTGGGCATGACCCTCATCTTTCCTAAAAACAAAAAAAAAAAAGTTAGATTACATAGCATATGACATTAGATACAACACAAGTAATTTAGTCTAGATTTTATTTGTTTTATCACATCTTTTATTTTGATAAACATGTCTTAATGTTAAGCATGAATATAATGTTTTCTATGGATTTACATAAACAACAACTTTTAATATACATAATACCACTAGCCCATCATTATATCACTCAAATAAGCAATAAGAGACAAAATTTTAACTATTTCATAAGCTTAAGATAGGATAAAATATGCTTATTACAATTTATAATATGTGATAAAAAGGTGTTAATTAACATCTAACTAAATGTTTAGTGTCGACGTTATAATTTTAGAATAAGTGTGCTTAAGTATAACTAGATACTTTCAATTTAAATCATACGCGACTTTAATAATTTATTGATATATTTTATAACTTAAGTTCTATTATTAAGTGTTATAAGGAACCTAAAAAGGATGAGCATAGTCCATTAGGTTTGTCTATGTCATCCGATGGTCTTATGTTAAGAGTTAGGTATATTTAAGGAAAGGAATATGGGACAACCCATCCACGTGATCTTGGTCTTATGCTAAAAGAGCAAGTTGGAGAGGAATAAATTAAAGTATACGCAGCGCGCCGCTTGTAGCTCCAAATTTCATGATAGATTCCCATGAGCTTAGCGCGACAATGCGACTTTTGAGGATTGCAACACCGGATGAGAATAATTTGGAAGAAAAACCTAAGGCATTGGGGTCTCAAGGCCATTCTAGCAACAATGCATGGCATGAAGATATTAATATAAGAAACCTGAGAGTGTAAAGCTGCATCGCCACTTTTGAGCATTATAGGCTAGTTCGTAGCGTCGTAGTGCTACGACCTGATAGAATGGTTTTTGTTTCGTTCCAAAGTAGACCTAAGGGAGTTATGGAGTGGATAAAAATAATTTTGAGTGATTATGACAATTGAGGAGTATATTTGAGTGTGTTGATTGTGTAATGGATTTAGTGTCAGTTGTGGGTGAGAGTGACTAAAAGAGTGTGCGCTTGTGCAAGTGAAAGGGAACAAGAGCAAATTTAGTCTTTTAAGCTTAAATCAGATCCTATTTTTCACTTATCATTGTCTTGTATTGTATTTGATGTAGTTGCATTTTCTTGTTCTCTATATATATATATATATATATATATAGAAACCAGGTCCATTTTATCTAAATACATACCTTGAATCTTTTTGCACATTCTATTTTTAGTTTAGATCTTTAATGAGAATTTTATTGTTTCGTAAACCTTAATTGACATTTAAATCTATTTAGTCTTAGCACATTTTAAAACTAATTGTCATCTAGTGATTTTGACAAAAACATGGTGAAACTTAACATCTAAATTTCTAAGAATATAGAAATAGTGATTCTTGGAAAATTACAATTTAATTGAGGAATAAGGATCAGGGATCCTTTTGCTCGACTTAAGATAAGAGCATGACTCAACTGTAATACTCAAGTCTCGGTGGGGACTAAAGAACTGTGTTTTCCTTGATTAACAATTACTTTTAAGAAAACTAGGGTTGTAAAAAAAGCTCGTTGTTCACGAACAGCTCGTGTTCGGCTCTTCATTAAGTATAAATGAGCCGAACACGAACAAATTTTTAAAGTTCGAATTATAAACGAGCCGAACACGAACAACAAATATTAATTTGTTTATGCAAAATATTGGATCTGAAGGTATAGATTGATCCCCATCTACTTCATACTCAAACCTCAATCATCGCGATCATCTCGTAATAATTGTTTGAGGGTTGAAATGGCTGGTTGGTTTTCTGACTATTTGGTGATCTTCCATCTTTCAACTTTATGTTTTCTTCATTTTGGCACTCTTGTGGATTGTGTTGTTGCCTTTGTTAGTGGTTTTTATGTATCTTTCTCTTTTATCGTATTCACTCTGATATGGTTTTTAGATATTGTATTGTTATTTTAGATGCTACTCTTGATTTTCCCTTCTATGGTTGTTAATTAGTTTAGCTATGATGCACCTATTCCTTAATTTTGAGATTTTGCCATTCTTTTGAGTTTCTATTTAGGTGTTCTCATTTACCTTTATTTTTTCATTAAATCTGAATGAAATTCTTTTTCAAACATTTAATGAATGTTCAACCAGTATTTGTGATGCTTTTAGGTTTTTTCATAAATTGTGATCTTATATTAGATGACCTTAATTTATGCTTCCTTTACTGTGATATTAATTTCTTAGAATTTGGTTAGTCTTTTTGTTTTGTTTATGGGTTTGGCCGAGTTAATATTTATTCTATCTTCTTTCTATTCTGGAAGTACTAGTTTTTGCTTTAATTTTTGTGTTGTTAGACTTGTTGTCTTCTGGAGGTTATTTTTTTTTGGACCTTCCATTCTGATTATTTCTATAGAATGTGTAGAAGTTTCCTTTGCAAGGAGCCAATATCTCTTTATCTCAATAGTTTGAATAGATTTTGAGGTGCATGTCCTAGAAGATTCTAATGTGCACGGGATATATAAAGTGTTATTATTTATGTTGTTGGTCTTGCTGCTGATGTTGTTGTTGTTTGTTGTCTTAGAGTCTTTTATTTTTGTTGCTAGTGTTATTGATTGTGTGTTACTTTGTTTGTTAGTTTGGTTTTTCTTTGTTGCCCTTGTTTTTTTCTTGGTAATTTTTTTCGAGTTTGTTTTCTCTTTCGTTGCGTGATTTGTAATTTGAGTGTTCAAGTTGTTTCTCTTTATTTTTTCTTAATAAAGTTGGGCATGACCCTCATCTTTCCTAAAAACAAAAAAAAAGTTAGATTACATATGACATTAGATACAACACAAGTAATTTAGTCTAGATTTTATTTGTTTTATCACATCTTTTATTTTGATAAACATGTCTTAATGTTAAGCATGAATATAATGTTTTCTATGGATTTACATAAACAACAACTTTTAATATACATAATACCACTAGCCCATCATTATATCACTCAAATAAGCAATAAGAGACAAAATTTTAACTATTTCATAAGCTTAAGATAGGATAAAATATGCTTATTACAATTTATAATATGTGATAAAAAGGTGTTAATTAACATCTAACTAAATGTTTAGTGTCGACGTTATAATTTTAGAATAAGTGTGCTTAAGTATAACTAGATACTTTCAATTTAAATCATACGCGACTTTAATAATTTATTGATATATTTTATAACTTAAGTTCTATTATTAAGTGTTATAAGGAACCTAAAAAGGATGAGCATAGTCCATTAGGTTTGTCTATGTCATCCGATGGTCTTATGTTAAGAGTTAGGTATATTTAAGGAAAGGAATATGGGACAACCCATCCACGTGATCTTGGTCTTATGCTAAAAGAGCAAGTTGGAGAGGAATAAATTAAAGTACACGCAGCGCGCCGCTTGTAGCCCCAAATTTCATGATAGATTACCATGAGCTTAGCGCAATAGTGGAACTTTTGACCCAACACCATATGTTATAAGTATAAATATCAAAATTTTAGGTGTATTTACATATCATACGCCTAAGCTTCAATTTTTACGTGTCACCTTACATTGCATTAAAAAAAAGGGTGTTTTTCACTATTTAAAAGCTAAAATTTTGATATTTTTATGTGAAGTAAGAGAATTGGATGGTGAAGAAGAAGAATGGAAGGTTTTAAAAAAAAAAAAAAAGATTTTAGCTATGTAAATACTAGGAATCAGTTGGTATGTATGTAAATGTTGCATATTTCTTATCATAGTTGGAGAAAAATTTACGTACGTAATACGTTTGCAGAGTTGCGTACATCGGAGGTTATTGAAAGGGTATTGAGGGGGTTATATCTGCGTTATACCCCTGTAACATTTTTGTAACCTACCTATAACTTCTCAATACCCTCTTATACACAGTTCCCCAAACATCTTAGTATAGTTGGGGCATTAAATCCTGTCGCCGTCCGTACTAGATCCACCACGGGCAAGTCAGTCCTCCTCTCCATCTCCGTACGCGGGCATTTGACCAATCTTTATGCGTACAGTACTCTCACCTGAGTGCTCCCAATAATAATTTCGAACGGCATGCAATTATGTTTTTTGGCTGAAAATAGGTGCTGATAACTTGAGGCTGGCTTTCTGCCGTACAAGCAAATTTATAGGTCCGCATAATTTGAATGATTTATTAAGGAAAAAAACATGCAATTATGTTTTTTGGCTGAAAATTGGTTATAAAACATCCCTCATTTCTTTTCTCTTTCACCTATCTTCTCCATTTTAATTTAATTAATTTTTATTTTTTAAAAAAATAATAAATTTTATTAAAAATAGTGTATTTATTTTTAAAAAGTTAATTCTAAGAGAAAAAAAAATAGTTTTGAAATTATGATTTTTTATAAATATATATAGATTAAATTTAAGTTAGAAATTTATAAAATTTTTGTTTAAGTAAGATATAATTAAATCATTAATTTAGGATTTAATCTTAATTAGAATCACAACTACTAATACTTATTTTTTAATAAAAAAAATATTTAGGTATTTTTTTTAAATGTTTTAAATTTAATTAAAGTATGTCTTTGTTCATTTTTATAATTTGCTTTAAAATAATGAAATTATATGGATTAATTTGAAATGCTTAAAAAAAAATTTACATGCACAAATGAAGCAAATATTTTCATGATTTTATATTTTATATTGCTTATTAAAGAAGTGATGAGAATAATCAGACAACTTAATTCATAATAAAAAGTAAATAAGTATTATTAAAAATGTACAAGAAAACTTATTGCCATAAGTAGCTCTAACAAGGCTCTAAAAAATCCTTAGCTCCAATTGATGCATTACTCTTAACACTTAACAAAACTCAAAAGGAAATAAAAATGGTGAAGATAAGGGAAAAGAGACAAGAAAGGAAGATTTTTCTTTAATGAGATTTTTATAACCTATTGTAGGTAAAAGTTAAGCTTTCATTAACTACTAAAAAGGTGCAATGAGTATTTCATGGATACAAAAAACTACTTATCTTTTTTTTTTTTTTTAAATCTATGTTCTCAGAAATAATAACAAATATACAGAGTTCAACGGATAGTTTAGGATTTTAACGGGTAGTTTAGGATTTTTGAATTATTTTAAGAAAGTTGTTCTTACAAGGCATAATTTGGTGCCACGTAAATATGTTGTGCTCTGTATGCACAGTTTGGTCTCCTTTAAAAAAAATTAGCCATTTTAATTTTTTGATAAGAAAAATTCTAAATTCAAATTCAAGCAAGATAGTCTAGATCCTCATTTCAACAAGTTTATAGTCAAACTGACCATCTTGATAATTAAGATGAATAAAATCTAAAGTTGGTTCAATCTGAGTCTAAAGGAAAAATTTTAAAACAAATTAATTTTAGGGCTCGTTTAGTTAACATTGTAGGATGGCTAATTTTTTTTTTAAAGGAGACCAAACTGTGCACACAGAGCACAACATATTTACGTGGCACCAAATTATGCCTTGTAAGAACAACTTTCTTAAAATAATTCAAAAATCCTAAACTACCCGTTTACATATTGATGTGTTATCAATAAATGTTTATTAACATGAATCTAGATGCATTTTTTATAAGACATATTCTAAATTCAAATTCAAGCAAGATAGTCTAGATCTTCATTTCAACAAGTTTACAGCCAAACTGACCATCTTGATAATTAAGACGAATACAAAATCTAAAATTGGTTTAATCTGAGTTCAATAAAGCTTGAATCAAGTCATTGAAGCATAATAAGGGATTTTGGATCATCAATTCAATGGTTAAATGAACTCTAAATTTAACATATTTATAATTAAACCAAACATCTCAATGAGAGAAATTCTGCAATCTTAATATCCCATAATTCTCAAATCATTAGAACACCAAAATTCTAAAAAAAACTATATATTATAAAGGGGGATCAATATGGACCATCCGATCAGATGGTTAGTGAAATTATTAGCCAAAAGATCAAAATACACCTACCCAAACGTTATAAATCAGCCCACTCTCTTCACTTGAGAAGGAGGATGAAAAGAAAAAAATGACAAGGCTAATTCCCGAGCCTGATTTGAAGAGAAAACTCGATGAGTAATCCCTGGCCTCCATAGCTGCTAGCCACAGTCGACTATTGGCCTCCATAACCATCGGTTATCATTGACGATGACCTAACGTCACCATCTGTTGTCACTAACCACTGACCATCAACGAACACTACTCACAATTGTTATAGCCAAACTATGACTTTTGTTGAATTTTATAACATTCATATTTTCATAGCTCTATAAAGATAATTGTAGTTTTCAGTATAAAACTATAACCTTATTGTGAGAAAAGGGTTTACTCCTATACTTACAAATATATAGTGGATTACTTCGATTGGGCTAGGCCCTGTGATTTTTCCCATTCAGAGTTTTTTCATGTAAAAATTTTGTTGTTTCCTCTTGCTATTTATCTGTTATCTGTGTGTATGATGGATCTTCGTGCAACACTAAAATGTTAAATTATTACTCTATTATCGTGAGTTTTCTAGCATGCAACAGTTTGGTGACATATGTGGAAAAGAAAATCTCACCTTTTTATGGATTCTGAGTGTAATATTTGCTACATAGAGTCGTCTACTCCAATACCCACCATTCTAATGGATGATCTTGTTTTCATGATGTTAGGCCTACTTTTGTTTTGTCAGATATACATTACTATATTGGAGAAAGAGCCTCTTATTTAACCTTGGAAGAGCATATGTGTATAATGAAGGTATCTATAAATGAGATACTTCAGCTCTTATCGAAAGCTCGACAACCAACATCTATGCCAATAAGTGGAGCTTACTCACCATAAGATCAGTCACTAGTTAGAGATGCCCAAATAGATAATACTCTTCTTGTGCCCTTTTCTTATACTAGAGTTCTTCCTCAACCTAGTCAAGAAGCTTGAGTTCCTTAACACTGCTAGCTCCACCCACCCATCTCCCTCAATAGCCTTTAAATCAGCTTGTATTATCACTTTTACTGAATCAGACCATCAACTTAAGGAAGAAATTGAGAGGCTAATTTGATAGAGATATTTAGGCTGCTTTACATAACGTAATCAAGCTTGTGTGGATGAAATCCCCACTGAGGGTAACAAATTTAAAAATAATAATTACAAGTTACCAAATATCTTTCTTGTGTGTGAATGCAATCACATTACCCAAAAAAAATATAAGGTCTATCTTGACCTTGTTGACACTATTTTGGTCATGGAGTTGTTAAGTTGTCGGCTGCTAGGATGAATATCCTAACACCCGTTTTAATTTAATATATATATATATATATATATAATTTAGAAAAAATAGTATTTTAAATTTTTGAAAATACAAGACCAGACTGATCTCATATCCCCAGTAGTTTAAATAAACGAGCCTAATACCGCAAGTAGTGCACCTATCCAGAGGGATAGATCCATTACTTATTGAAAACATACTACTTACTAGTAAGGCATGATTAAATAAACTAAAGTCGTATGACATCCGTTTAAGTCTACGAAAACCATTTTATGTTGAATTTAATATGAAGAATTAAATAGGGTTTATATTAAGTTGGGTTTGGAAAAGCTTCCTATAAGGGTAAGCCCCTATAGTTAGTTACATCTTAGATAACCGTAGTCACCTAAGAAAACTCTTGATAAAAATCAGGGGATATTATCTTCAAAGAGGTCAAAGGATTAGGACTTTTCAATGAAATCAGACAAAGAAGTGTGAAAGGGGAATGCCTCAAAGTTGGAACATTTTATTGTAGAATCCAAAGGAGGAAAAACTAGGGGATGTCATAGATCCAAAGGAGAACCTCGGTGATAGCTATCCTATGGTTAGACTTCAATTTCGAGGAAAAATTATTCAAGTATTTAATCTTGTAAGTTTTATTAAATAGGACTTATATTCATGTGAAAGAATCACACAAATCACCTAGAAGATATGAGAATTTAGGTCATGACAAACAACAACCTCGGAATCCTAAAGCAGGTTAGGGCTTAAATTGTATAACAGATCTATACAGAGGCCTAAAAATAAATTGAGGATTTATGTTACATAAGCAAACAACCTCTAATTCCTTTGGATCTTCTGTTTAATTTTACAGAATGATTTAGCTGGTGAAGACATATTTTGCAGTTGAAGATGGTTGTACTGTCCACAATATTGCTCACGATGCTAGCTCCAAGCTCCTTGTTGTAGCAAGTTTAAGTTTTCTAATGTGTCAAGTCATTATGTCAAATCAAATATCTCTATGGTTATGGTTTTTTAAAATTATGGGGCATATTAAAATTGATTAGAGCGACACCGGTTAGGATCCTACGGTTCCCTCGTTTTGGTACCACTATTTTCTATCGAATTCACTTAGTCTAAATGATTCTACTAAACTCAACTTAATGAGTTCCATACCTTCATTTAGACCATGGGAAATCTCGTTAGCAACCGTAGGTTACCTCCAAGGGATTCCCAGACATAGTTACAGTTGTTATTTTTTGATGTTTGTGATTAAATTTTGAGTTGTCTTATATTTTGAATGATGTGGTAATGAATTTTATCTTGATGAATTTTATCTTGGTTGATTTTAGTTTTGGTTTTGGTTTCAGTTTTGTGGCTATCCTAAACGTTTTAGTTTTCATGTAGTGTGACATCGTTGTTTAGTATGCAAATTTATGAACGTAAAAGTACAATGTAGAAAGTACAAGAAAAAAAAGCACTGTAAACTATAAAAGTATACCTGACGAGTCTTCTCATTCCTCCACCTGAAACTTCAGTACTTGCAAAGCATATACATATATAATTTTGCAGGAATTAAAATATGCTTTACAGAAAAAGTAGGAAGTACAAACTTAAAGTGTGCCTACCAATTGTTATGTCATATTTTAAATTTTAAGAATGATTCCATTAAGCAAATTATAATAAGCTCACCTGTCCTTCATGATTTTTAAAGGATCATGAAGAAGTTTTGGGTAATACCTTAGTCATTTCATTGTCCTTAGAATTATCTTGAGTTCATTTTGGTTTTATCATATTTGCTACATAGTTCATCCAATTAATACCCTTATGTTTAATGAACTATGATGTTTTAATTATCTCTTAAGTGGGGTAATTATCACTTGATATCTCACTTATGAATTATATGGGTAAAGACCCTTAGGGACAACTTGACTTAATTAAGGAATTTTATTATTTTGATTTTAAAGAACGGGCTTGTAGTATTTTTAAAAGTCTTAAATTTAATTATAAGTTATTTTCTAAACCTCATTAGATAACATTTTGATTAAGCCTAGTTCACTACTAAGCCCTTAAGATTTAATGGGTAGATTTATAATTTTAGAAAGAAAAGGTTTTGAATATTTGTATTCTCGATCATGAATTATAAATTATATTAAAATCATCGATTAGGGTTCAAAATAAGTGAATTATGATTTTCCAAATCAAACCCCTCACCTTAATATCTCCCTATTTAATTATTCTTCCAAATTTCATTAAATTTTGAAAAATTACAAATTTACCCTTTATGAAATTCAAAGTGAGGTGGTTTCTACCACTTATCCCTTTTTATGTTTCAATTCTCAAGGCATGTTGTTTTGAGATCATTTATTACCCATTTACCCTCTTGGTTAGGCCTAAATATTAATTAAGCTCAAAATTCCAAAATTACACTTTTGCCCCTAAAGTCTTAGTACCTTATAATTCATTAAATTAGACTCAAATGACTTAAAAATTTTATGTTACCTCACTCATGGGTTAATTAAAACATCAAAGGATAAAATGTGATTTTTTTGAATTTATTTAATTTTATGATTATTTTTAATTTTAATAAAAAATAGGGATTTTCAATGAAAATTTAATAACTCAATCAAAATAAAACTTTTGGACTTGAGAAAATTATTGGAAGTTCATCTAGGTCCTAGGACCATCTAGAATATTTTTTATGATTTTTAGAAATTTAATTTAATTATTAAAATTAATTCTTCGTTTTGAGTATTAATTAAATATAAAATAATATTTAAATGAAAAATTAAGTTTTACATTATTTATTAAATCTTTCTGAGTCCAGTCCAGGGAACCCAAAGAAAAAAATTTTATTTTTTTATTCATATTTTAATTATTATAATTATTTTAGGGAAAAATTAGAGAAAATTTATTTTTAAGCCTTTTAAAATTAATATCTTGAATTACGAAATTAGGAAAATTATTTTAATTGGTTCCAAATGATCAGGATGCCAAATATGAAATTTTGATGTATTTTTTCAATTTTGCAATTTTGTGATTTTTAATTAATTTTTAATTATTTAAAGGCTTAAAAATAACTTAAGATGAAGAATTTATTTTAATTCCAATTTTATTTTTCTTGTGTTCCTCTGATCATAAGGAGCTACCAAAATCAATTTGATGATTTTTTGAATTTTATTTTAATTATTATAATTATTTTAATGCCAAAAATGCCATTTCACTTAATTAATCCATTTGAGTGGTAAAATTAACTCCAATTGACTTGAAATTTTTATGAGGATCTCCCTTAACATTAAATTATAGCATGGAATAGTTTTTATGTCCTTTAATTTTATAATTACTCCAAATTAATTTTTTTTTTCATTTTTAGGATTAGTGATAATTAGAGTTGTTTTAAATGAATTAAATCAAGTTTATATTTTTTTTAGGATCCTCTAACTACAGTGAACCCACCAAAATACGTTTTCTATTTTTTTGATGAGTATTTTAATTATTATAATTTTTATACCAAAACAAAGACTATTAACTTGAAAATTAGATATCCATGCCTAGATCTCTCCAAACCTTGGAAAAATAAGAAAAAGCATCCCCATAACATGTAGAATCAAAGCCCCAAAGATCAAGTCATGGTGAAATGCCTATGCTAATGGAGAATCAAAATAAGGAAAACACCATTTAATTAATTAAAAATAAAATATACATCGAATAAACATGAAAATATTTCCACATTATTCTTCTCTCTTTACTGAGTAATAGAGTATTTTTATTTTATTTTTATAATTTTTCTACATAAAATTATGGATTTTTGAAATTATGGGCATTTAAATAATTCAAATAAAATCCTATTTATCTACTTATCCTACTCAGCCTCGTACGCGTCGAAGACACGCGTGTCGTCGCAGGATTGGGTGCCATCGTCCGCTTCAGCTCCCCTTTTTTGAACCACGACTCCTTTCGGCGCGATCAGGATCGTCTAAGCGATACATGCTCAATTAGACAGCGTGTGGTCATTGTCCCCAATGAGTCAAGCCCGCAAGCCGTCCATCTTCTAGGCCTAATATCTCGCTCGATTCTCAACCAAATCAAGTGAGGTTTGTTCCTATACACTCGTCTTGACTATGAGAACATATCCATATGGTTAATTGACCCTTAAATCAAATCTATACACATGGAAAATCAAATGAAGCTCATTTTAGGGTTAACTTTCAATACCTTGGTCCAAGAGGGGAAGCCTCAATTGGATGCTTGTGGAAGCTTCGTGGGGGTCCCAAGAGCCTAGGGATAGAGCCTCAAGCCATGGTGAATCGTCTAAATATGAATTTGACCATTGACCAAGGCCGCATTAGGGGTTTAATCAAAATCCACCTTAGGGTGCTCTGGTGATGGAGATTTTGTGTGAAATCTTCTTCTTTTGATGTGGGGATGGTGTTGGTGCAATTAATTTGCATTTGGTGGAGGTTTGAGGGGTGTCCTGTTTCGACCTTGAATTTGAGCTCCAAAATTGAGCTTGAGTAGTGGATTAGTGGCTAGGTATGGTTGTGTTGAACTCAAGAGGTCTTAAGGAAGCTCTAGAAGCAATTTGATAGAGCCTCCCCAAGAAATTTCAAGCTCTCTTCCTTTGTCCATGAAGGGGGGGTTTAAATAGATGGGGAACGAGAGGCCACCAGCGGCAATTGGTGGGTGTCCCAAGTTTCTTATGTGGATGCCAACAATGTGAGAAAATCCAATTGGGATGAGCCAGCTTGGATGGGTTTAATTTTGAGTTTTGGCCATAGTGGAGCTTTTGATTTTGGGTTTTCCAACTACCAAGGTGGCTGGCTGGCCTGGGAGGGGTCACTCTAGGAAGGTTAGGGCTTGGTTTTGGTGAAATCAATTGTGGTTGGCCATGTGTAAAGGCATGTGATTGAAATAGTATGGGGAAAGGGCCATTTTTGGTCAATTTGGGTCAAATCATGATTTGGGTTGGGTTCATCCACCAAGGTTGGTCTTGGACTGAAGAGGAGATCATTTGGTTCATCTTAATCATAGGGGATAAGTCACCATCCAAAGAGATTTGGCTAAACATGGGTTAGAGTGATTCATGGGAGGGGTTAAAACCTTTTTAAGGAGCTTGAAAGTGGCTTGGTCTCTTGTCATTAATAGTTTGATGATGTGGCAAGGCTCTCATGGCTTTTCTATGGTTTGGGAGTGGCTTCATGGCTTGCATGTCGGAGGGATTTTGGATTTATTTGGTATTTTTGGTGAAGTTTGGCTTGATGCTTGATTTAGAATTTAGGACTTTAGGAATGACTTTAATCAAATGGATGATGAAGAGAAAGTATTGTCCCGTGGGCTTTAGATTTGAGCTTTTAAAATTAAATGTGGTGGGCTTGGGCTTTTAAAATGGAAAATGAGTTTGGGATAAAATTTGGCTAATTTAATGTTGAGTTTGTAGTAGGAGAATGTCACGAAGGATTTGACAAAATTTCAAGTGATTTTGAGTTTAATTGAAGGGCTAATATGGTGGATTTAAGCATTTTAGTCAAAATTGGGCAATTTTGATTTGAATGAAACTGAGCTTACAATTGGATCAAATTGGGCTTGAATTTTGTTTAGAATAGGCTTGGGGATGCTGAATTTTGGTTTGGAATTGAAATTGGGCAAGATTGGGGTCAATTTGGGGACATTTGGGCCTTTACGGGCAAATTGGGGCTTTTGGTTAAATTAGACTAATTTGGTCAAATTGGATCAAATTGATCATAAAAATTTGAAATTGGGAATATTTGAGATGATTTTGGAATTTTTGGGAATTTTTGGAGTTTTTAGGTCATGAAGGGCATTTTGGTAATTTTGATAATTTTTTGGGATATTTTGGAAATTTGGTAATTTTTTGTGAATTTTGGTCAATTTAGGTAGTGGTGAAGGATTTGAGATGATTTTTGGGCAAATTTAGGTATTTTTGGTAATTTTGGGATTTTTTGGCAAAGATTGGGGTTGTAGGGATATTTTGGTAATTTGGTGATTTTTAGCCAAAATGGGCCAACAAGCCATGAAGCCATACTAAACAAATAGGAACCATATGAGGACTCATTTTGGATGCTCAATGTGCTGGTTTTAACCCTCTTAGCCAAAGACTATGGATATAGGTTCATTCATATAAGCTCTCCAAAAGGAGTCAGGAGACCAACTTAAGGGGTCATAGGGCCTGGTGTAAGTGAAAAGGTGTAGTGTGTAAGTTAGCCCCACCAAAACCAGATCACCTAGGGTTAGTCCTAAGGTCTGACCATCCTATGGGGGACTCTCCTTGAGCTCCTCCATATTGACCCTACCTATTAAATGCTAGAGGTCAGGACCAATATGTAGAACTTTGGGTTGAGCAAAAAAGGGTTCTATTGGTGAGGGTACCTTTTCTAGTCCTCTAGGAATATTCAATAGGAAAGTCCTATGGCTAGACCCTAGGCTACTAAAGAGGAAAAACTAGACCTCAACCAAAAATGAGGTCAACAGACCTATAGCGCAGACTCAAAAAACACTAAACATAATTCTGATACTTCATTCCGGGCTTAATCAATCCAAAGGAAACTTGATTCAACTTTATCCACATAGGTTAATGCCATTAAACATCTTTGACTGACAAACTAGGAATGGGTCTAATATCTTTGATGAATTTCATTCAACTTTATCTACACAGGTTGATGTAGTCAAACATCTCCAATATACAACCTAGGACTGGTCTAACATCCTTGATGAATTTCAATCAACTTTATTCACATAAGTTGATGTCATAAAAAATATTTGATAGATAATCATGGGCAGGTCTAACATCTTTAGTGGATTTCATTTAATTTTGTCCACACATGTTAATAATGTTAAAGATTTTCAGCAGATAACCTAGAACATGTCTAACAACTTTGGTGGATTTCATTCAAGTTAATGTCATAAAAAACTACTGCAGACAATCTAAGATGGGTCTAACATTCTTAGTAGATTTCATTCGACATTTTTTGTATGTGTTAATTTCATCAAATATCTCTGATAAACAACCTGGGATGGGTCTAAAATCCTTGTAAATTTCATTTGCCTTTATTCTCACAAGTTAATGCTCTCAAACATTTCTAATAGATAACCTAGGTCTACATTCTTGATTGATTTTATTCAATTTTATTCACACATACAACTAACCTAAGATAAGTCTAACATTATTGGTGAATTTTATTTAACTTTTTCGGTGTAGACAAATGACCTAGGATGAGTCAAACATCTTTGCGGAGTTTCATATGATCTCTTTCATATAAGTTAATATTGTCAATTTATACTCTGAAAAATAACATCATATTGGTCTAAAATTCTTAGTGTCAGTTCTACCTCCACTCATACCCTAGAAGATATGCTTATGAGGTAATCTTGATGGGAAGCTAGCAATGGACACAATCCTCAGTTGAAAAATCCTTTGAGGGTAAGTGGTAGACAAGATCTCCTAACATATAACTAGAAGACACACTCATTAGGTAGTCTCTTTTGACCTCACTTTTTGGTTAACTCTTTTCCTTGGTATATATCAAATCTTATATGGACCTTAAACCCTTTCATAATGTCATTGGATAATTGAACTGAACCTGGATAAGCTAGATCTTGAGCTCCACCTAAACTAAAATTTGAGCTGACCCTAATTTAAATTTAATACTAGAATCTAAATAAACAAAATTTAAAATTATCCAAACTGAATAAAATTAAAGATAACCAACTTCAACCAAACCTTAAAATCAAATTGAAAATGAACTTAATTCAATACAACCCAAAAGTATCATTTCTTCACAGATCATTGTAGTGCTTGAAATTTCATTATGAAAGCTTCATGTTGTTCATTATCACATATGAAAACATGCAAATAAGTTTGAAGATGATCAAACATAATTTTTATGTAGAACTTTATTTTTCAAGTTTTCATGCATGAAAATCATACCTACTTAATTTTTTTTTTCATTGAATACTTATTTTTAAAAATAGACTATGCAAGTGCATTCAAATCATAAAAAATTTTCAAATGGGCCACTCCAAACCAAAAACAGACTTCATTTTGAGTCCAACTAAAGTATGATATTTTGGATGATAATTTCAATAATAAAAAGTAATCATTAAAAATGGACTTAATTCTAAACCAAACTTTAACCGAAGTAAATTTAAGCTAAAAATAGTAAATCTAATAAATTAAAGCTCATTAAACATTTTCAGAAAAAATCTTTCAAAATCTTCTCTTATATGTTGGGGTCCACACTTTGACTTCAATTATCATGAGATAGGGCCCACCATGACCAAAACTAACATCACCATTATCTTCTCCAAAATTTTCTCATCCAAACGATCTAAGGTCCAATTTTTGTCCATAGCCACCCATAATAACCTATAAAAACCTTTAAATTTTGAATTAAAATATCTTGAAGTAGGTCCCACCTTAACCAAAACAAACTTTGTCGTTGTTTTTCTTATATTTTTCTCTTTGAAATGAGTTAAGGTTGATTTTTAGACACATAACCAATTCGACCACTCTATATGAATTTCCCTTCATCATTCCCTCTTCTTTCATTTTTTTGGCAAAAAACTTCACACACACCCCCCCCTCCCCTATTTTTTAATATTTCAATTTTCATCACTTTAAAACAAGCCCTCTCTCAATTTCCATCCATCCTCATCCCTCCACCTCTTCTTCCCCCTCTTTCGGTTCTCTCCCTCTTCCACTCCACTCAACTAAAGGGGCATCCACTTCAAGTAAAGATAGGTATATATCTCACTCCTCTTCTTTTATTTCAATTGTTTTACAAGCATGAGTTTGAATCTCCTTTATATTAATGGTTGATGTGAATTTCTCTCCCTTTCCCTCTCTTTAACTAAGGCTGAAACCTACCCCAAGCCTTCTCCTTTCCTTCTTTTTCCACGGTCAAAACCCTCATCTAAATTCTTCCTTTCTCCCTATCATTTTTCAAGATTGAAACCCTCATATAATTTTTTTCCTTTCTCCTTCTCTTATTCCATAGCTGAAACCAAACTCAATCATTTTCCTTCCTCTTTTTCTCCATGGTGAAACCCCACCTTCCTCTCCTTCTCTTTCTCACCTTTAAGCCAAAACCAACACAATACCTCCTCCCTCTCGCCCTCACTTCCCTAGGCCAAAATTCACACACAACCTCCTCACTCTCACCCTCACTTCCCTATGTTGTAATAAACACATCCTCCTTCTCACCTTCACTTTCTTAGGCCACAGTCCACACACAATTTCCTCCCGCTCACCCTCAATTCTCTAGGCTAAAACCCTTATCAACACATATTTTCCTACACTCACCCTCACTTTCCTAGGCTGACATCATCACTAACGCAAACCTACACTCTCCCTCACCCACATTCACCTCCACACACCCTATTCTCCATTAGCCAAGATCTACACAAACACCAACCCAAACCCTCTTATCCCTTAGCTAAGACCCACACCATCATCTCTCCATCACTCCCCAAGGACAAAAATACCCGCACCATATTCTCTCACCCTTCATGTCCCATGATTGAAACTCACACATCTCTCTATCTCTTCCCTTTCCCTGCCTTTGCAAAAAAGCAGTGTCATTCCACCCCTCCTCTTGGCTTGGTTAAATGTTTCTTGGCCCATGCTAAATTGCTTTATGTTTTTATAAAAATCTATGCAATTTTTGGTTTTATGTGCTTATAAAATTGCATGCAAGTCGTGGTTTATTTGCTTATGCACATGCATGCATGTTGTGTGTTTATGGGGCTTATCAAAAATTCCCATACAAAGTTTGGTGTTTATGTTATTTATAAAAATACCAATGCATATTATATTGAAAATTTGTAGGAAGATGTGATTCTTATGTGAGTATCTTGAGGGTTTAAGATAATACTACTATCAAAAACCATATCTTATGTTATAATAATTTACATATGTTTAAAAATGTAGGTATACAATTACTTGGAAAAGTAAAGATAAAACATAATTCTCTTTTAAAACAAATTTAAATATTTTTTAAAATAAATAATTTCAAATACATGTGCTTTAAAATGTTAAAAAATATTTTTTATAAAATTAAAATGTGTTGTATATTGTTTTAAAACCAATCTAACTCTAACAAGACTCTGCTTACCTCACATTGTTATGAGATGGGGCTCAACTCCCTTGACATAATTAATTTATGATTTCTTACTTGCACTGGAAGGTGTTGCATTTATTAGTTCTAGAACTAGAGTGAAATAAGCATTATAGAAATCACAATATTTCTATTATTTTTATTATTGAAATCATGTTTAATACTAGTAAAAATAATTTGATAGCTAATTGGTTTAGTTTTCAATCTGATTTCTCTACTTGTTCTAACAAACTTTTGATTTTTTAGAAGCAATGGGTGGATGTTTCTATCCTTTTGGACCGTGCACAAGTGATCCATACTAAAATGGTTCTCTCCAATATCATTGTGCATTGTTCTTTTGTTTATGCAATTTGCTTTAGATCTAATAGAATGCAATTATGAAAAAATCTTTAAAAAGTTGCCGATGGAATTGTGGGCCCTTGGTGTGTGGGGGGGATTTCAAATATGCAGCTATGGTTAATGAATTATGTGGAGGTGCTTCTCAATATCCTAGATCCATGAAAGATTTTAATACTATCATGGATTACAACTTAACAAATATTGGCTTTATTTGGCTCTTCATTCACTTCAGCTAATAAGAGAATATGGAAAAGACTTGATTTCATTTTCCAATAATCAATAGTTAAATATTTTATTTTCTTACTTCTGTGGAACATCTTAGTCAAACTTTATAGAATCATGCATCCTTACTTTTTTATACCAAGAATTTTAAAATTTATGCTATCATGTTGTAACTAACTAGAGTGGAGGAAATGCGACGACTTCACGAACTTGAATTCTGCTTGCTCAAATGAAAGCCACCCTCTACCAAGGATCGTCATATTGGTGTACTTAAAAGTCAGCCACTCCGTGATCAATTTCTTGGATGTCATATCGGGATATCAATAGATCAAGATGCACTTGACTGATGTGGAGAAGACTTCTTTCCTAACAAGTGAGGGTGTGTTTTTTTATGAGGTAATGTCATTAGGGCTAAAAAATACCTGGTCAATATAACAATGTCTCATAGATGTAATTTTTTCAGCAAATGGGTAAGAATATTAAAGTGTATGTGGATGATGTGCTAGTTAACAGTATATTGGTAAAAAAATACACAAAAGACCTAAAAGATGCATTTAAAACCATTTGAAAATATAATATAAGATTGAATCCACTCAAATGCATCGTATAGGCTTCAAAAAAAAAATTAGTTATCTCGTAGCTCTAATGGGAATAAAAGGAAATTAAGAAAAGTAGAGACATTGCTGAACATGCCATTCCTTCAAAACATCATAGAATTTTAGAAGCTAACTAGTCAAATTTTTTACTATAAATAAACTAAAATAACTTTGAATGATCAGATGAATGTGAGTAGAAATTCAAGAAGCTAAATTAATCGTTAGTGCCACTACCACCTCTCCAAAGCCCAAAACCAAACGAGGAACTCTCCTTGTACTTAAGGGTTGGGCCAGATGTCGTTAGCTTTGTTTTGCTCTAGGAAAAGCAGGGGATGCGCTTTCTAGTTCACTACACTTGTCGGGTGCTCTGAGATGTAGAAATTAGGAACTTAAAATGAAGCAATTAATATTTACTCTTATTATTTTACCTCACAGACATCAGTCATACATCCAGACCAATCCGATATGGGTCATCTCTGACCACCCTCTCAAGTCAGTTCACTCTCGACTAGAACATTTCGATCGGCTCCTCAAATGGGCAGTGAAGCTCAATAGATTTGACACCTTTTATGTACCCCAGACTGTAATCAAAGAATGGGTGATAGCAGAATTCCTAACAATTTTTTCAAGGTAAGGCAACTCCGACGAAGAAACAACTAATGACAGACAAACTTGGGTGATGCACATCGATAAAGCTTCAAGCCAGATGGGGGCAAGATTCAATCTTGCTTTAAGCAGTCCAATCATAGAGCACATCTATAATTCTATTAAAGTTAGATAAGTAGTCACAAATAATCAAGTTGAGCATGAGACTCTAATCTTTGGTTCATCAAATAAGCGCCCCATGCATCTTGGTAAAATCTAATTCACAACTGGTGGTAAATCAAGTAAATGAAGAATTCAAAGCCAGAGATAAGATGATGGATAAATACTTGAGCAAGGGGAAAGTGGAGATCTGAAAGTTTGCAAACTTCCAAATTGAGCACATTGCTAGAGAGAAAAATCAAGTGGCTGACCTCCACTCCAAGTGCATCCATTGGGAGGAAGGGACGCCCCAGAGACTGGTGCGGCCTACCATAAAAAAACCCTAAGGTAGAGTCAAAAACTAAGGGATTCAAAAGTTTGATGGATCACATTTTCAATTTTTCATATATATTTTCAATTTTTCATATATTTTTAATGCCTATATGTGATATTGCACTTTAAAGGAATGTATTTTATATATTTTTAGTTTCAGGGACAAGAAAAGGAGCTTTAGAGAAAAAGAAGCAAAAACGGTGCAATTTGGAGCAAAAACGGCAAGAAAGAAAATTTTGTCTTAACACATTTTGATATGTATTTCTATACTTAATCTCTTTTACACTTCTCACACATTTTGAATAAAATTACACTTTAAAAGAATGTTTTTTATGCTTATTTTGTAGTTCTATCTATTAGGAACGCAACACAATTGAAACGGGGCGAAACGAACTAAAATGGAGCCAAATAAAAGAAAATGGTGGACCTGCGCAGGGTAGGCACCGACCACGCCAGAACCGGCACCGAAAATGCTAGAGTCCAGAAAATGACGCCAAAATGGCACCAACAGTGCCCAAAACGGCACTGACAGCGCCCAAAACGGCACTGACAGCGCCCGAGACGGTTTCGACACGATCCTGGGCAAATTTCTAGAAGATTCAATGTATTGGGACATTTTTTGGAAGGTTTTTTGAGGCATCTCTTAAGAAATTTGTCCCTACAATATAATAGAGTGTTTTTATGTCAGAAAAAGTGGTGTGTGTGAGTGAGAAAATATGTAAAATATTTAGAGATCTTAGAATAGGAGTGGAAATGTAAATTTCTACCATTTTGGAGAGATTGGTGAGGGGATTTTGAGAGAAACTGTAAGGTAATATTCTAGCATTGTATGGATCAGCAGAAGACTTTAGACTTTGTGGGAGAGATTTTAAGAGAGATTTTAATCTTTCTTTCAAAGGAAAAAAACTAAGTATTGTGTTCTTCATTATCTTATGATTTTGTAAAAACTTATTTAGTGGATTTACTTTGATTTAATGAAGTTTTTAATTGTGTTTTCTTCGTGCTTTGTGATGTGTTTCTCTTACTCTTTCTTCTTTTTTTGAAATAGTAGCATGAGGAAGATTATGTCGTTATTTTCATTTTACTTTTATTTTGCAATGAGTATGATTCATGTTTAGGATATTGGGATGCATGCTAGGAGAAGTTTTAATTATAAATTGTGATGGTTTTTCAACTCCGCTCTTAATTTACTTTTCAATCTGGCCAATTGAATTGTTAAAATATGTTGTGAAACATATGATCTAGAAATGGAGTACGAGTTCTACAACAGAGTGAGAATCACATTTAAGTCAATGAAAGA
>NW_018164713.1:451399-474443 GCF_001263595.1 Phalaenopsis equestris | reverse complement strand
GAGAGCTAGTATCCTCCCAGCCTAACCACGGATTTAGGAACTAAACCTAAGATTAGCCAATGATTTTCTATAACACTGAATTAGGGTAGAGAATTAAAATTGCTCCTCTTTGGCATATATAATATTTAATGTATCTCATTCCTTTACATTATCTAATTTGCTACATAAGAATAGTAGCATTTTGCATCTTAAAATTCTCTAAACCAACTCATCCAAAAATAGTTATCTTTAGAATTATTATTTCATCTAGGAATAGTTACTATCCTTACATTTAACATTCGCATTTAAGAGTAGTTGCTAGATAAAACACCATTTTAATCGACATTCCAAACTAAGGACTAATAGTAGTAGACTGGTATTTGACTAAGGACATCTTTCTTTGCTTCCTCGTGGGATCGATATTCGGGGCTTAATCAGAAAGTTCTATATTACTTGAAGTGGTACATGCACTTGCGTAGAACCTATAGCGCGTGAACTATTTGCTATATTTCGTATTATTTCAATTTTGTATATTAGCTGCTAAATATAAATTGTCAAGTTTTTTGTCATATTTTGAAAGCTAAATTATTACATAATTACGGGTCAGGTCAAGTTTTTGGCACCATCTCAGGGGAATTGAATTGACATAAAAAACACAGAAAAACTACACATCACTAGGGGCACATCAATCACTACATCCACTATCTAGAGGAAGTGAAGATATTGAAGGAAGTTGACGATCCCAAAATATATAAATTCAATGCTACACAGAATCTCTTAATCATTGGGAAATTTTTCAAAAATTGGTAACAATAGGTGTTTAAGAGAGAGTAAGACAAAAGATGTTCTCTAAGGGATGGAAAAGGACACTTAGGATAAAAGATCCCGTGCACATAATACAACGATAAGGCTGCTTCTGCCCAACACTACTGAAGGTTGCAAAAGAATTGTCTAAGAGATTTGAGCAATGCTATAAGTACACAACTCTGGAACACCAGTCAACAGAGAAAATACAACTCATTGTCAGCTTGTGGCCTTTCATTTTATAGGGACTTAACATCCTTGAGCCCTTTCCACCATCCAAAGGCTAATGCAAGTTCCTGTTAGTCATTTTTGATTATTTATCTAAGTGGATTGAGCTTAAGGAGCTCACAGAGATTTCTATAAAAGTTATTTGGAATATCATTTGGATAGATCTTATCTTTAACTATGGAATACCACTCATCATCATATCTGGCAACATGACACAATTCATAGATCAAGGTGTTAATGATTTCTACTATAATTAAGAGATCAACTTGAAATATGCATTCGTGCCCCATCCCTGGACAAATTGACAAGCTGAAGCTGCCAAGAAATAATCTAAAACCTAATAAAGGAAAAAGTCAAAGGATCTATAGTAAATAGCCCCAAAATCATTACATGGGTCTTATGGAAAACCCAAAGGAAACGCTCAATTGTGATTGAAGAGACTCCATTTATGATGTCGCTTTGAATGGAAGTTGTGCTGGTGATGGTCAAATGCGATCTTAAACCAGTCCATTCATCATCAATTAAAGATCCTTTCCCTAAGTGTACAAATTAAAGACCTAAATAGGGAAATGAGTCCTTCAAATGTAGAGTGGAGACAAGCTAATAAATTCTTTCCTTAAAAAAATTTATTGTATTGTTATAAGTAAAACTTAATAAAGGTAATTTCATTCCAAAAAGCTCATATTCTTACATATAGAAATATTAAGAACATTACTTAGCTAGCTATGTGAGCAATCCTATGATTTAAATAACACTCAGGAAACTTGAAGAATTCACATGCATAGCCAATTCTTTGGGAACTTGAAACAACAAAACCAATAACAACATAGGATGTTCGATCAGTAGATCCCTCAAAATTGACAATGAAGCAGGATGGCCAATCGATGGAAACCTTCAAAACTGACAATGATATAACTTGTATGATCAATAAAAATAGTCAAAATGATAAAAAATAATGCAAGATATCTAATTCACATTCTACATAAAGAGCGACCCTCAACATTTAATCATCAACAAAGCCCATGTCTCTTAACCCATGACAAATCAAGCTCTGGAGATCATTTGCTATTCATTAGTGATAAGATCCATAGTGAGTGGCATAGAAATAACCCTAGTAGCGAGTCACAAAGGTCACCCCCATGAAGGGAATGAAAAGATCTGCTTAATAAGTCTGGCAAAATGTGTAGCCCATTTCTAGCAATGATCTGACTAAACTAATGAGACATGAGCTGGGTGGCAAACACTTCACACCTACCAAAGGCCTATTCTAAGAAAACTTGTTTATCGATCAACAGACATTCATCGCAAGCAATTATCAAAAAATTAAAAAAAAATACAGTAAGGTAAAAATTAGGAGATAAATGAATTAGTCAATCAATAAAACTCATATTTCATTTCTTTGTGTAACAAATTAAAAGATTTCTTTTATACAAACATCTACTTTACAAAATATTTAAAGAAAAATACATTTGTAGGAAAATAAAATGAAACAAGCATTCGAGGATCCCCCATCATCTTTGACACTCTCTTTCTCCTTGCTTTCCTCCTCAGAACCCTCACCGTCGTCAGCTTATGTAGGAGAAAACTTAGCCTTATCATCCTCCTTCATGTTAAATAGAAGCATTGTAAACTTCTCAAGGTCTAGCTATGTTGGGAAGACAAGACTATTCTTCACAAATCACTCGATGGCCAGAGAGGTTCCAATTTACAGTTATCGAGTGAGGCTGTTGACATGCTCCTTCTCAGTCTTCATCGATGTAATCATGTCATTCAGAGCATGGGTTTCCTTCTGAAGAGTAGACAACATCTTAGAATCATTGAGCTGCCTCTCAGCCACGAAAAGCTCCAACCTACTCTTAGCTACTGTTGCTCGTTTTTCCATAACCTTGGCTTGAGCATTAGATGCTAGTGCCTAATCTACCATTGTAGCCCACTTTCCCACTGCTTAATCAAGGGTCATTGATTGGAAGTGTAAGTCATGCCACGCCATCAAAATGATATCGGTGGGTCAGGGGGTAAAGCTCTAATTGTTTCAGCTTCCTCAGAAACTTTGAAATGGCATGAGACCATATGACATAAAAAAGAATTTAAGGGTAGTCTTCGGTCACCGAGGAGTCATGATGATAGTCCATCTTGTTTGTCAATCTTGGCATATCTCTCATTTAGATTGGTCCACACTTTTGCATCCTCGTCCTGTAAAGGAATACTCCCAAGTGGAGATTCTTACTACTTTTTGAGGGAGGGAGGGGAAGGTGCAATACTTGGACTGATAACGGGAGCCTTTCCCTCTTAGAGAAGCAATTCTTCTTCACACGATGATGATATGTACTCTAGCTCAAGCTTATACCCTAATCCAGTCTCAGTTAAAGTGATGGGGTATAGTTGGCTTGCTTCACCCCTTGTCATCAAATGGATGAAGGATGGACCAGGCGACCAGGGGATAGCCAACATCATTTTCACTTTTCTTGTTGAAGCCTCCTCATCAGTGTTGTTAGAAACCAACACACTTGGTGTCTTCTATGACTCTTTACGACATGTGCTCGAAGTATCAACACCTATTAGAGAGGGTTTAGATTTCCTTTTAATAATTATCAATTCACCAGTGGAAACTTGATGAACAATTAAATTAGTTTGAGAAAAAGAACCTACAAATTCCACACCATCAATGCTGTCTCTAGTGGAAACAACCACAGACACTTGTTGATTGGCAGTGGCTTCAGCTTTAGGACAGACGACCATCGTCACAACTTGAGATAGGGAAGTTTTCCCATTGGTGCTTCTTCCAAGTAGCTTAGATAGTGACCTCCTTTCTTGGGAACTTCTTGGACATCTGAGGCTGCCTAGAGCTGCTGTGTCATCATTCTGAACTTCTCCAGCCATAGTACCCATTTAAGTAATTGTGCCTCAAGGTACTTGAAATTTGATATTTGTTGTCCTTTTATCATCGCTTCGTAGGCTTGAAGGCATATGAGTAGAGATTTCACCTTCTTTATGATGCCTTCTGAATGAAGAATACAGATCTGCCAACTGCTAGTATAGGAGCCAAACAAAATGACATGCATTTTCTAGTTCTTTATTTTATTATATAGTCCCAATAGTTGAAATTTGTAGCTAGTCAAGAATTGGCATCCATCCCAACCAACCTTGAGGGAAAATATATGGCTAAATAGGTATGTAGACCAAGCAATCTCCATTTGTTGGAAGAAGATTACGTATATGATTTTCACCACTATGGAGTTCGGCAATACTTTTGTGAGAATGAAGCCATACCAATTGAAACTTGATTAGAGTTTTAAATAAGAGGTAACTGCATTCCATACTTGAATTGATCTTAATAAACTATGAGGTTCGGCCTAAACATATCTATTGCTCAGTCATGACTCACCACTTCTCATAATTGAACTGCTAGATCAAAGACACAGGTCTTGTTGAGGAGCTCTACCTATTCTGCAGTGATAGTGGATGTCACGCTCATCAGGATAGAGCCAAAGATTTTTTGAAAGAGCTTGGGGGACATCTGGAGTAAACACAAGGACAAAAAAAGCTTGGGGAAGAATAAAAAACTAGGGTAAAAACATTATTTGTCACCCAAAATCTTGTTGGCAGGTGGTCACATCGAGACATAATTCGAGACAATAAAACAAAATTTTATTTCAAAAAAAATTATAAAGTTTTGCTCATAAGACACTTTGAGAGTAAAAAATTTACAAGAAAGTTGTTCGCCACTTCAGCCCAGACAAACCTTAGCTGAATCAGCCTATTGTACAAAACTTCACCCCCTAGCCTAAAAAGGTCTACCAGATCAATCACCGCTTGGACCCTGGATGTCGACGAAGCCTCCTAAAAGTTCTGCAACTTTGCGCAAAGGGTGGTAGTCTCTCCATGGAGGGGGACCATTTCTACCTCCATTTGTTCGACCTTCTCAATGTAAGACAATAGCTTGTGCATCTCCTTAGCTTAGGAAAATTCTGCCACAAGGGCAAAGAAAGCCTCCATCTCTTTCAAGTGGTGCATCAGGGACCAATGGGAAATCCGACATTTGTCAGTTACTCATCTTGATGCTCATCTGTGTCGATCAGTCAGTTAGTCGGTTGGTCCCATCTTGTTTGCTTGGGAATCGATGGCCTCTATGTCATCCTTGATCCATAGCAGCTGGAACTCCGGTCAAATCCGATCAACATTTGTCAAAAGAGAATCATTGATCAGGACCTTTGTGTCTGGATAGGCTACACCAAAATACATTATAAAGAAGAATTTCAAGAATATTGAAAAATAGACATATAATATCAAAATTCCCCCTACCATAGATTTGATTCGACTTGGACATGGTAAACAACACCTCGCTCTCACTAGCTTTTTCTGTGCCATAGTCAGCATTGTAGCATTGGTCACCCCTTGCACCTTATGTGACACCATAGTGTCGGTCGCTCTCTGTTAGGCCCACTCGACTAGCATCGTTGAGCTTTGGTGGGGAGCGAAGATGACAGCTTGGTAGGAAGAGTCAATGGCTTCACTAGAGGAATGGATGGCTTAGCATAAGGATCAATTGATTGGCCTTAAACCTCCGCTCAAGCCTTTCCTACTGGAAACCAAAGAGTGAATTGGATAATTCCACTTAATCTTCTTTATCAGACATCATTCTCTTCTTCACAACCTACTTCTTCTTCTTCACTCCCTTCAAATGAGACTTTGACTTCATCTCATTAAAGGCCTTCATTTAGGTTGCCTTTTCAAAGGCCTTGGATCCCGCTGCCATTCTATCCACCATGGTACTACTCATATTCAAGTAAATCAAAGAAACAAGAACCTCGACCCTTTATGCCCTATTTGTAGAAATGTAGGGCAAAGAAACCCATGGAGTTCAATTTTCGAATCATATAAAATTTCCATAAATAAGATCTAATTATTGCATTAAATTCGCAAGTTTGTATCACAACATGAATTTCAAAAAGAAAGAGAATCAGAGAACTAAATATTTATATGGAAAAAGTGTCTGAACAAATCTCGAGGAGTTTTATTGGCGTAGATAGGAAGAAGCGTGTCAAAGGAAGGCCCATTAATAGGAGACTCAGAGCAGCATCAAGATCAAATTAACCAAGGTAACAAAGTGGCTCAAACCTGAGCAGTTAAACCAGAAGTGAAGTATAGGGGAATCCAAGCCATTCCCGATGATGGAACCAATCCCTATGGGAAGTCCAACCTCTCAAGTCTTAAAATTCATCAAGAGTCAATGAGACGAGCCTCAACCATCCCCCAAAGACCTGCTCGTCTAATTGCAGCTACCTATCAGATTACAGTGATTCATCCTCTGCCTAATAACCTAGCTCTGCCCAACCACGAGAGCTCCTTGTCAAGGTTTGAGGGTCAGTAGCTAGATTTGACCAATCGGTTGACACAACTTAACTAACCAAGTAAAATTTACCTACCATTTACCAATAAAAGCCCAACGAACTAACAACATCAAACATAGTCGACTGAAATTTATCGAATCAACTTTCCTTTAACTCTCATCAATGTATAGTATGTATTGATCGGTATCAATTAATCTTCTACCATAACACGATTAGCCACTTTTGGAGCTCACATTGCCAATGTTGGATGGGCCAAAAAAACAAAGAAAAAAAGCTCTTGGCATTAAGGAATTAGGTTGTGGCCGCTTCAACAACTATACCAAAGAGTAAAAATGTATATAATATCATTAGAACTATTTGCAAATAACATTCGTTCAAATAACCATAGCAATATACAAAAGGAAAAAAAAATTGAAATAAAAGAATAAATGAGATTTTCAAAGGATATCTTAGATCATCCAATATAAAAAAGATAGATCACTAACCTTAAGTGGAAAACCTTTCTCCATAGAGAAATAGTATTGGGTCCGGAAAATTGATTTTAATTCATAATATAAGGCGTCTCCTCTTTAAACCAAATAAGTCAATAATACTAGGAAAAAAAAGAGTTAAAAATTATTTCTTTCATAAAAAAAATCTCATACCTTGAGTTAAATTACTCAAAAAAATACTCGTAAGTAATTTTTTTCCTATAATTTGGTGGCCATAAAAAAAGAAAACAAAATAAAGGAAAGAATAAGGAAATGGAAACCCACACTATGCAACCCCCCCCCAAGCACTTTTTTTTTTTTTTTTTTTTTTTTTTTGCATGATAAGTGACAGAAAATTCACGGCGGTAGAGTAACGGATTATCGTCTTAGCATTGTGCGATATTTCTACACACACTCAGATGAAAAAGAAAAAAATAGTGACTGCACCAGAAGTTTTTACGTGGAAAGCCCGTAAAGGGAAAAAACACGGGGCATGACCTAGTTCAGTTGCGAAAATCTACTATTTATTGATGATTACAGAAATTCCTTATCCCAGAATACTATTTATTGATGATTACAGAAATCCCTTATCCCAAAGACTGGAAAGAGTAACTATATTTTTTAGATTACAACATTGACTGACAATGTCTGGTTGGTGGTGATCGATGACAGTTGGCGGAGGTCGACGACGATCGGCGATGGTTTTCGGCGGTCGTCGGCGATAGTCGAGTGCGACCGGCGGTGGTCGACGACGGAGGTCGGCGGTGTTCGACGACAGTCGACAGTGATGCTTCTCCTCAAGGTCTCAGGCTCTCTCTCCAGACTTCAGCCCCCCTCATGAGAGGGATTGAGCTCTATTTATAATATTCTGGGTGCAATTAATGAAGGAATATGAATCATTTTGATCGGATGATCTAGAGAGCTTCCCTCGATCATACGGCATTTACTGGACATTTGAGTGTCTTAATGATGGCATAATTGAGTAATATTAGGCTCGTTGGATTCGTCTTATCGAGCCTTTCGATTCGAGTATAAACTTATCATATTCGACAATCATTCGATCTTCTAAAAGTGTCTGAAATTCATCTAAGTGTGGTTCAATGAGTTAATTTGGGTTTGATTTGACTCGGATTGGGCTAGTTTTCATATCATTAGGTTTGCCTCATCAAGCCAGTCAGTTTGACTATAAGTTTGCTGAAATCGGAGCTCTAGATGACTTTTTTATCAAGATTTGAATGTTTCCTGCTTAAAATATTATCTCGAGGTTCGTGTCATGCCTCAAGATTCGTGTCGGATGATGAAAATTTATCGGTAGCGTATCAATGCAGAAGAAAATAATATCAAAATGAATGATAAAATCCCACTCCATAATTTTCATTTTTATCAAATTCCTATGCGGCAGTTCAAAATTTATATGGATATTAGTTTTGTAAATAGTAATATTTCAAAAATTACATGTATGTTGCTTTGGATTAGATCAAGCATGGCATGCACATAAAAAATGAATGAATCCAATTCCTACGAAGTTTCATCAAAGAAAGACTATTTTGCATTGGTCATTCTGAATTAATACCAAGTTAAAAAAAATAAGTTTTTCTTTTGGTAAGAGTGACTGCCATTGCATGCGTCACCCACTCTCCTCCCCTTCAGCTTCACAAAGCACATAATTAAGAACATTTGAAAATATTATAAAATTAATTTAATACCATAAAGTTCTCCCCACATCTCATCATCCTATATAAAGACATTCTTGACGTTTAATAATGGCAAACCATTGATGACAATGACAGGTACCATTTCAACCCTGGGTGGATACAGTAAGGCCACATGCATGCCCTCACCACTAACAATCATTCATATGCCATATTATTTATATTAGTGTAGGTTAGATTAATCAACTTCTTATTAGAATTCAAATCGAACTCTAGAAGTCATTGCTTATGAACCAACCTGATCCACTTGCAATTATAAACTCATCGTGGTTTAAGTTGTCAAAAAACTCGAGCTGTTTGGTTGCCTATGAATCAACACTAGTCGGCCATAGTACAAAGATATTGACCTCAAACAAGGGCTCAAGTCATCTATACAAGAGGGCTACGAACTTTCTTGAGGATTTTAGTTTATCGTATAAGGAATTCAGTTATCTGCCTCAAAGAACTCAATAATCGTATCGCTCAAGGGTGGTTCTCAGTAGAAGAACTCACCCATGAAACTCGTGCTCATTGTAAGCTTACTTCGACCTCATGGATAGAAGCTAACTATAAACCATGACACTCTTTTTACGCAACTTATTACGTCGTACTCAAGTCGTGTGTTTTTTGTGTATTCATACAATGAAGCCAATTTTATAACACTGACCTTGACACAGACCTATAAATAGGGTATCGTTGATTGAATTAAAAAAAATAACAGTTTATAAATTTGATTAAAACTCTATACAGTAGGATGTTGGTTAGATTCTTATCGAATTTTATTTATTTCTATTTAAAAATTTTCTGTTTGTCATTCAATTGGCCATAATTTTCCTAAGGAGCTTATTTGGGCATTTTTAGACTAATTTGATCAACCAAAATGTCTCAGACCCAATCTCTCCCTCTCCAGCTTATTTGGGCATTTTTAGACTAATTTGATCAACAAAAATGTCTCAGACCCAATCTCTCCCTCTCCCTCTCCCTCCCTCCCTCTCCCCCTCTCTCTCTTTAGATCTCTCTCCCCCACCTTCCCTCCTCCCCTTTAGATCTCGCTCTCCCACCTACCACACAGTTCAAGATTGATTTTTATTTCTAGTAGAGTCTTGGTATCTCTCTATGATAAAGATTATAATTTTCTCAAGTTACAATGACTGTAAAAATTTTGAAGACAAAGAACAAAACATTGGGTTGCTCTAATATTAGTAAAAGGTCCTCATACAATAAGTGACCTAATGGTTATCTCATTTGAGGTACTATAGGTATTGATGGTCATCATGCTATATATTAATACTTTGTATCATTCAAGCACCTAGACAACCATCTCTATCAAACACCAATGCCACCTCAACCCTAGAACTATTAATATTGTTTACTTTATAGATTAGCCATATTATCCACAAAAAAGAATAGAGAGGACACAAAAGCGTTAGGCTCAACATAAGAGTTATTTTCAATGGAGATCAAGGAGGCTCAACCACAACAAAAAAATAAGATGCATGTTTTGGATTGAAGTCAAACCTGGACAACCATATTATTGTTTAATGATCATCACCCTTTGTACAAGTGGTGATATGCTGAAGTGTCAGATATTATTCATCACTTTTAACGTCACAATGATGATTCCCTCACCTTCGTCTATGCAGAACTGTCTTATTTGTTAAATTCAAGTGATAATTTGTCTTGTATATTATTAGTGCTAATGTATCACTAAGGAATTTTGATGCTTGAATAAAAATTAGAAAAATGCCTAACAAGTCACCCCACCATTTTGTTGCATGCTTCTTGTAAAAAATATTAGATTCTAAGGCTTAGTGTTTATTATTGCATAAGCAACACACACATAGGGCCTATAAGAAGGTTTTTTCTATTATGCTCTCTACATGCAATATCAGTACTTATTGGTTGAGTTATGAGCACTCATTAACAATCACATTAACATAAATAGTGCACTTACATGACTACAATTTTAACCTGCAAATAATATCACTGCAAACTTATGATAGAACCTCAGTTATACAACATCATAAAACAACTGGAACATATATATTTGTGCCAAGAAGTTATATCATTACCACCACCACTAAGAGCAACACTTAAGATTTTACCCAAAGTGAAAAAAGAGCCTGTCAATCTATGACCCTTAAAAATGATAAATATTGCCTTTATGAATAAGTTATCTAATGTATACACAACCTACTATGCCACTAGTAGAGATTGTTAGCATTCTCCAATCAAATAATTTTTATTTAATTTTTCAAAATTAAACAAAACTCATATCCAACATAAAAATTACATAAGACATTGCATTCACAACCTTAAAACCTCATGCATATAAAATAATTAAATAAAAAAATTAAATAAAATTTAGTATAAACCTCTTTGTGATTCAAGAATAGCAATAAAAATGTTTCCTTAGGTGCATCCATGTCATATTGCATTTTTCCTTGTTTTTTAGGCCCTCATTGAACGAAAAGGGGCAACTTATCCTTTAAGAGTCACTGCTTATAGAGTGAGTTCTATCTTTGCATATCATTTGGCGTAATGAACAAATCTTATAAGCATTCATTATCAATGACTTGCATACTTATACACAACTTTCTATATTTACTCGGCACTAAGAGTTAACAAAATAATAAAACACATGAGTGTGGCTAGCTTTAAAAGTTTAACTTATAAATTGAAAAAATATGTTCATAATAGTTATGAGACATTATGCATACTAGTCACACTTATGCAATTTGATTTATAATCAAGTTGTAAGGTCTACTTTTTCTAATAAATAATAACTCATCCTATCTTGGACTCAATGAGACCAGCATGCATGATTTTACTGTGATTATGTGATTTAGTTGGAAACCCTCTCCAGGCATGGTTATAAGTCCATTGCATTTTTTATTTGTGCTCTTTCTCTTCCTTTAGACTAAATTTCAGTAAACTTCACTTTCAATTTTAGGATTCTGGGGTTGCTCATCTAGTTACAACATAAATCCTTACTTCCTAGGCTTTCTCACGACCATATATCGTTTAGTCTAATTCCTAAATTTCTAATCAAATGACAAGATGAAATATCAAATAAATCTCTTTCAAAATCATTAAATTCAAACAATAAGATGGTTGAGATGTCAATGAGTTTCTCAATATCTTCAACATCTCATACTTTTCTTCCATTTGGTTCTGTAATAAAATGCTCCACTTTTAAGCCTCTTCCATTTGATATTCCTAGTGATAAATCATGGAAATTAAACTTGGAATTTTATACGCCTAAAATATATAGTGTTTTTAGACACATTTTTCTACCTATTTTTTAGATATTGCACTTTAATGGAAGTTATTTGTGTGCTTTTCTTTCAGGTACAAGAAAAAAGATGAAAAATGCTAAAAGGAGTGAAAGAGGATCAAAATTGGAGCAAAAATTTGAAAATGGTGCAAAAGAGTTTTGGTGCCTAAGCACCAGATCCGGCGCTTAAGCGCCGATGAAATAGAGAAGGTCGCGCCTAAGCCCCGTAGGCCCCGCGCTTAAGCGTCAAAGGCGGTTATTTGACGATTTAATTCATTTTGCCGAATTTTGAAGAGACATTTGAGGCACCTATTGGCTAAAGAGGGTGGTTATGACCACTATAAATGAAAATAAGATTAAAAGACTCGTGAAAGGAGACATCCTTTGGAGAATACATCGAATTGGGACACATTTTGAAGAGTTACTAAGGCACCTCTTCAAGATTTATAAAAGAAGAAAGTTGAGACTTTTTGAAGAGTCCTGAAAAGTGCTAAAAATGGGGAGTTTTGAGAGGAACATTTGGAGATATTTTCAAGCACCACAAATTTACTTTATCCTTTTTATTTTTAGTTTTATTGTAAGAGTCAAGAGTGTTGTAAAAGAGAAGAGATTCAAAGATTCAAAGAGATTCAAAGAAACTTCAAGAATTTGGTGGAGGATTTGAGATAATTTTATATTTTGTTTTTGAAGTACTTTTGGTTTGAATCGACACTTCTTGTTGGTTTGAGAGTAGTTTTTTTTTATCTTTCTCATTAGAATAATAAGTAATTAAAGTGTTGGATGGAAGTTGTGGAGAGTATTGATATTAATGTTGGAAGAAGTTGTGATGATTTAAATCCATGAATTTCATTTACTTCTTGATTTGGCCTATCTATATGTTAAAATTTATTGTGAGAACATATAAGAACCGGGCTGGTATTGTCTCAGTCAACAATTGGAAAGAATCACATGAGGTTGTATGAATGAGAATGTAATTCTTATGATTAAGTGCAAATAAATAGGAAAATTATCTTTAAAGGGTGCAGAGTTAGAGGACTTTAAAGTGAAAGGTTAAAGCCCCCAACTTGGTTTATTATTTTAGGTTCTGATACAAGATGTCAGCCCTCAGGTGGAGGGAATCAATGGAACTCTAGAGTGAGAGCTGGTATCTTCCCTGCCTAGCCGTTCTTCAGAATTATTCAAACTTTAACTTAGTCAATGTTCTTTATAGCATCTCTAGTAAGGGTAAAGAATAATATTGCTCCTATTTAGCACAACACATTTTGCATACTTTCACAACTGAAATCTTATACTTAATACTGATTCATGATAAGAAGAAAAATATTTTCATATCAAGTGCTTTTCTTTTACATAATCTCAAGATATCTTTAGAAGTTGTTACTGTTTTATCAAAATCTCAAAAATATCAAAAAGATTTAAATTTTAATTTTTATAAAATATCTATAGTTTAAGTAATTATCTTTTTAAAATAGAAAGTTTGTTGATCAATAGTGCATATTGTGAAATTTTCCTGTGAGCGCCTAAGCCCCGTAGGCCCCGCGCTTAAGCGTCAAAGGCGGTTATTTGACGATTTAATTCATTTTGCCGAATTTTGAAGAGACATTTGAGGCACCTATTGGCTAAAGAGGGTGGTTATGACCACTATAAATGAAAATAAGATTAAAAGACTCGTGAAAGGAGACATCCTTTGGAGAATACATCGAATTGGGACACATTTTGAAGAGTTACTAAGGCACCTCTTCAAGATTTATAAAAGAAGAAAGTTGAGACTTTTTGAAGAGTCCTGAAAAGTGCTAAAAATGGGGAGTTTTGAGAGGAACATTTGGAGATATTTTCAAGCACCACAAATTTACTTTATCCTTTTTATTTTTAGTTTTATTGTAAGAGTCAAGAGTGTTGTAAAAGAGAAGAGATTCAAAGAAACTTCAAGAATTTGGTGGAGGATTTGAGATAATTTTATATTTTGTTTTTGAAGTACTTTTGGTTTGAATCGACACTTCTTGTTGGTTTGATAATTATAAAAAATAATCTTTGAATGGTGTAGAGTTAGAGGACTTCAAAGTGACAGGTTAAAGCCCCCAATTTGGTTTATTGTTTTAGGTTCTGATACAAGATGTTAGCCCCCAAGATGAGGGAATCAAGGGAACTCTAGAGTGAGAGCTAGTATCTTCCCTACCTAATCGGTCTTCAGAACTATTCAAACTTTAAATTAGCTAATGTTCTTTATAGCATCTCTAGTAAGGGTAAAGATTAATATTTCTTCTATTTGGCACAACACGATTTGCATACTTTCACAATAGAAATCCTATACTTATTACTAATTCATGATAAGGAGAAATATATTTTCATATTAAGTGCTTTTCTTTTACATAAACACAAGTTATCTTTAAAAAATATTACTGCTTTGTCAAAATTTCTAAAATATCAAAAAGATTTAAATTTTAATTACTATAAAATATCTGTATTTTAAGTAATTGCCTTTTTGAAATAGAAAGTTTGTTGATCAATAGTGCATATTGTAAATTTTTCCAGTGGGTTCGATATTCAGGTCTTAATAAAAAAGTTCTATATTACTTGATAACAATACGTATACTTGTGTAGTATCCCAATATATATATATTAATTAAAAAGTTAAATCCTTATTTTCTCCAGGATCAAGTGTTTAGTTTTGTTGCAAAGTAAGGAAACATAAGTGAAAACTATCATCAAAGACATTGTTATACTGTGCATATAAACAGTAAGTCAGGATCAAAATTTCTTAAAGAAAAGCCTCCATAATTAATCGAGAGTTTTCTTAAGAAACTTTCGTTTCTTAAATTCAATTTATTACAAGATTTTACCTTTATAAAAATTTGTCAGTTTTAACTACAAGATTTAATTAATTAGAAGATTCAATTAACTACAAGATTCAATTAACTACAAGTTTTAATCTAAACCCTATCTAATCTTTAGATTAGAGAGAGGACAGAATTGTTAGTTTAGTCGTAGATTGTGCAACTATCCAATATTTCTTTTTTAAGTAATCAAACTCATTATAAAGTGTTATTTCTATCATCCAAGATAGTGTATTACTTTTAACATTTTTTTATTATTTAAATAATTAAATGTTTAAATTAGTATGGATTTAGATGGGTTGAAAAATAAAACTGACAACCACCATCACATAGTCATCATTACAGTCATCATTAGATTACAATTGTTGACATATCACAATTGCTCAATTACTACCTCTATCATTTTTTGATCTACATCGCCTAGCCACAATCAACTTGGTTGGATCACCATATTCCAACTACTATCATGTTCACCATAATCAGATCACCATTGCCCAACTTACACCATCACTGGATCACCATCACTTGGACAGAATCGCCACCATCATCAAACCTCCAATAACAAACTGCCACCATCAAACCAAAGTCACTCAATCGATGTGACTATTATCTTCAAAACTCCATCATTAAACTGCAAAACATTGCCAAACCATCATCATATGTCTGATGTTGGATCATCATTGCACAACTGACACTAACACTGTCAAATCATTGTTGCTACTACTATCTTCGGACCACTATATCCATTTCATCACAATCCTTAGTAACAATAACATCAAATATCCATCACAAGGCCATCATTAGTTTTCTATCACCACAATCAAGTCACTACTAATTTTCTAATATTTTATATCATTCCTCTAGTGAAGGTCAAGTTAATAACTTCTACTCTTGGATTATTGTTTTTAGCTGTTTAAGGGCTAGCAAAGTATTTGTAACATATATTTGTATAGTGAAGTCGTTTCAACTAGGTGGGACCCATGGTTTTCCCTTTTTAGATTTTTCACATAAAAGCCCCTGACGTCTTCTTTTTCAGCTCTAATTTTATGTGCGTATGTGTTAGATCCTCATACAAGGCTAAGATGTTATATATTACACTATCACCACAATTTTTTCTGCATGCAATAATAATTTTGAAATATTTATATCCATTATTTGAAGTTCAATTTATGTTGAAATACATTGGCTAAACAAAGTATTCAGCAATCTTAAAAAAAAGTCAATGTTGACTTCTTAATTAAAGCTAATTTCATAGTGAAGGCCAACATCATAAAAGGTTGAATTCAAATTAAATTATTTTATTATATCAAAAATGGCAAATTATAAAAATGATAGAATGATAGAGTGAGAAATAAAACTAAAAACTCTATTTTTCATAACAAGTACAAAGTGATGAAAAAGGCAACCTTTAACAAGGTAATTTAATAGTAAAAAAATTTTAAAGAGATAAATGAAACGGAAATAAAATCTAAATGAAAATCCTCATAGATTTGCTTTATTAACTCTTTTCAAGTTTGATTTCATGAAGCTAGCATGCCTTAACCAGATACAAGGAAATTCTTTTACCCAAACAAAAATGAAACAAGATTATAGTACCACATCAAATTAAATGGCACAAAATAAATTATCTCATGGAATTAGGTTGATAAACCCTAAGCACTTAGATGCTGGTTTGGACACATTCCCGTTAGATGTTGTGCTAAACTAGGACTAGTGTGCGAGGTAGTATTTTTGATGCCTTTGGTTATTGTTCTTTGTTGGTTTGTTTGTTCTAGCCATGCGTCACTTTTATGCTTTTTGGTGTGCTTGTGTACGCCTGTTTTCAATATGCATGGTAGTATATTAGGGCGGTCTTCTGCAGAGAGCATGGCATATATATGCACACAAAAATACAATAAAAAGGTGTAGCAATGTAATGATTATTACTAACCCTTTTCCACAGGCGCTGCATAGCTCCCTCACCAGGAATGGGTTGGACACATTGCACGCTAGTTTGGCTTTCCCGTTGATATTATCTTCGTGCAAGTTGAGTCCTTTTTATTTTTCCCGGTGTACTTTTTTAAACTCCGAGGAAGAGTCTGTATTAAAAATAAGGCACGTGCATGAGTTTCGAGGTGTCATACGAGTGGAACCACGTGATGGGATCCCAAAGCTGTTTGCATGTGTCTCGTACCTTAATTATAAATCTCACTTATGTATAGAAATAAGATTGGGCATGAGTACGAAGAGTCCAACCGCCTTTTTCTTTTCTAAGGTATGTCATCGACCCAGCGAAATCGACCTTTTTATTATATTACTTGGCTTGTTCTACTGACTTTTCTGCATGATTGCATGCTTAAGTTGTTTTCCATGTTTCTTTCTGCTTATATATGGGATGATAAAAAATTGCAATTTAGGCTCTTTAGAGCCTTAAAATTGTAAATTTTCTAAAAAAATCATAATAAAAAATTTAAAATTAGTTAAAATTTAGGATTAACATATTCATGACTTTTTAAACTTGCTTTTACTTTCCTGCATGGCCTTTAAACAGGTTTTAAAATGAGTTATATGCATGGTCATATCTTAAGTCATACTAATAGGACCTCTAAAATATCTAAGGACTGCTCTAGATAACTGCATCATTTTTCATGTCCCGAGGAGAAGCCCCCGTGCTTCATCAACTTGACTAGCCCAGCATAATTTTTTACTGGGGTGATTGTCCGGTGTGCATAAGTCATTAGAGGCTCCACGACCTAGATGAGGTGTAAGTCCTTTGTATGTAGTTGAACCTCCCTTTCTCCTCTCTTTCCAGCGACATCCTCACCACTTTGGTATGTATAAGTCCTACCTCTTGGAGATCCACCTGATAGCCATATAATAGATTTTTATTACTCTGACCTTAAGGTTACTGAGGTCCCCACAGAAGACGTAACTCATGGATTACTGAACAGAGATCTCTGAACGTTTTGATTCAACTACTTCATGACCAGGTAGACTTAGGGTCTTAGTGGCTTGGGATGACGGGTCCATTGTACCCCAACCCGACCACCTTTATCTGTTTAAGGACAACTCATCCCTTTCATTGAATCTTCATTTTGAGCTTTGTTGTTCCTCTTTCTTTCATTGGTATCATCTTGGTGACCCAATTACAGATGAGCTGTCGCCCGTTTAGGATACAATGATTTATTCTTTGCACTTATGGCATGAATCTTCTTTGACATATTTGGATTCCTTGCTAGGATGATTAGATTATTTTGCATGTTCCATATGTCGATGATTTTGTTACTCATGTGGGCCTGTGAGAGACTCACTCTCTGCCCGTAGCTTAGTGGGAGCTCTGAAAGCATCAGAGTATCTACAAAATAGCTTTCCTTTGATAGCCCTATGTTAGTTATCACTTTAAAAGTAAGTAGAACTCCTTGGATCAAGAGTATTCTTGAGCAACCCCCAAGATATAATTAGCCAAGTGTGATACATCCCCTTGGAAGCATTCTAGACCCCAATATAGGCAAACAGACCTGGATCTCTAGTTGTGGATGGTCTACATAAGTATTCTTTGATGTATATTGGTCTAAGGTGCTTCCACCAAATCTTGTTTGAGGGGACATACTTAACATATTCTTGCAAGGTTTATTGCACGTAGGCTCTCCACGTTCTTTCTCTCATTTGTCCTCTTTATCATATGTTCTTTTTTTGTTCTTCTTTTCTCCTGATCATTTACATGATCTATAAGAGAGACTTATTTAGAAAAGTTAAGTATACGACAATGAATAAACTGGAGACTCATTTAAAATTAAAAAGAGAAAGGAATGAAAATAGAAAACATATCTCTCAAAGGGATACATTCATTTGTATTGAACTGGACCCCCCAGTATATCCACCGACAGTGGGAACAGTTCTATTGTTTGTTTGATGTCGCTGTATAAGTAGATACCTCATAACATAGATGTATAAGTAGATACTCCATATAGTCGAAGAAACCAAGAGGGAATATATGATTAAGCTTACATAATAATAGGGGAGCACCAACATCAAAATGTCTCAACTAGTTAATAGTCAATGTCCTCACACACAAATCTTTGAATAATATACTAACTTCGATCAAGGGATCAAGCACCAGCTTTGGCAATGCATGAAATGCAATAGATAATAAGCAATATAGAAATTTATGTCAGTCATGACTCTTCATGCCAAATATATTACCCAATCCTAAGTTGAAATAGTGGCCTAAATTGAAACTTAGCTAGTAGGAAACTGCAGAGAATTCACCCACTCAAAAATTTCCCTCTATTGATTTGATGTAAGACAATATGCAGCTTTAGACTTTATTAATTTACCTCCATTTATCTCTTGAAGATCTAAAGTCCTCCTTTTGTAACACTCTTACAGATCCATTTTAGCTTTCACATTATCTTTTGTATTACTCTTGATATCCATCACAGCGTTGAATATGTTTTCAAAAAATATTATTCTCAATGTGCATAACATTGAGATTATGTCTAATAAGATTAGTCTTCCAGTACGGAAAATCCCAGAATATATTGTGCTTCGTCCAGATATGCGTTACATCGAAATCACAAAGACAATTTGAAGCTAGCCGACCTTTCAATGATCTTCAACACTTTACTAATCATCTATAATATTTCAACTCTAGTAATCCTTGGGGGGGGGAGGGGGGGTGGACTTGATCTCTCGACTATCTTTTTGAAGAATGAATCTTTGTTTCTCTTAAATGGGTAATCACAGTTTAGAAATTTGTGGTGACAGTTGAGCCAACTAGTTTTCCTACCATGTTTCGGAGTCAATGCCTTCACATATCCATGTAGTAAGGACAAGCCAATTTCCCGACTGTGCTCCAACCAGCTAGCATCTCATAGGTCGGGAAATCATTAATTGTCCACATAAGAGCCACACTCAGTTGAAAATTTTTCTTCGTAGCGATGTCATATATATACACACCTGGCTACCATAACATTTGAAGCTCTTCAATCAAATGTTATAATTAGACATTGATTTTCCTCTTCAAGCTATGTGGATCTGGTATGATCAATGCTAGAAATAAGAATGACACAATCATGCACATAACAGAGGGAAAATTGTATGGCATAACGATCACTGGCCAGCATGAGTATGAGGTTACAACTTGAATGTACGGGGTGAAACCATCTACATATAACCTAAGAATAGCATTGTGTACTTCAGCTGCAAAATCTGGGTAAGTACAGTATAAATTTCTCCAGGCCTTACCGTGTGATGGATGAATCATTGAGTTAGCATCAACAGAACCAATATTGTGCCAAGTCATGTGGGGGTTGTACGCAAAGAAGTGAGCAATCTTTGAACCCATGTATGAACATAAAATAAAAGAGACACTTGTATGAAGTGTTTTTTTTTATTTTTTCTCTCTTATTGTTTGAATCTATCTGCATCACAAAATCAACAATTCATCGCGACTTCATCGGCCTTATAATATATCATGAACCCATTAACACAACAATTTATCTTCTCGCATTATAGCCCTAGCTTTGAAACAAATTTATTCATTATGTACAGGTCCGACACTAAATTATCTGCAGAGTAAGTCTCTTTCAATAAAGTTCCTACCTGATTGAATGCTTCTTTAGCATGTTAAAATCAGATTTGATAATCAAGATTCTCAACGCCACTAATAACATTATATGTGCAGTACAGTCATCCCATAAAGGTTGTGAAGCATTCAGTAAGTCATAGAACCTTTGTGATTCATTATTCAGTGTCTCAGGTTTAGGATGAATGCTCCCAACAAATTGAGCTCTTTGAGCACCACGAATCATTTCTTCATATGTGTCATAACTAAATTCCTCTACAGGGGGTATAACTTTTCGAGGAACCTCCTTAATCAAATTTAACTTCAGGTTCTTGCTCACCATGCGCTGTAAAGTACCAATAATTAGGTTTGAATCCCTTGCAGTAAGGATCCAACTTATCTCTTTGGGTGGCAAAAGCTCTTAATTTTTTTGCTTTGCACAAGAACATAGAAACTTACTCTCAAAACAAAAGATGGGAAGCTGTGATGCCAGCTACATGAATTCCTCAATGTTATTCAAGAACTCATTTGTGAGTCATTTTCATACTAGATATAATCAGTTATACATCAAAGCTCTTGAATTACAAATATCAATCTGCAGCATAGATGTAGTTTTAATGGTCAATGCAACTGCTACGGAAATAAAAAATAGTCAATACTTAGAGTAAGAAGTCGACACTACTTGGTCAACCAACCAACTTAAATACTACTAATAACAAACCCATCTATATCACCATCACTTTGAATAAGAACCGATGCACTCCTCTACTTCAACCAACCAACATTAATTCAACTAATAACATCCCTATCTATATCACCCTCACTTCGAACATTTGAGATGCATTCCTCCAATTCAACCAACCAACTTCAATTCTACTAATACATCCCCATCTATATTACCATCATTTTGAACAATATACCAGATGATGGCATTCCTCCACTTCTACCAACCAACGTAAATTCTAGTAAAAACATCCCCTGCTATATCACCATCAATTCGAATAAGACCCCATGCTTATATTGCTTCAATTCAACCAACCAACTTGAATTCTACTAATAGGTAAATACATACCACTCAATACTTATGTATTTACATAGCTAACCCCTGTGCTTCAATTTTTATGAAGATTTCATACATACCCACTCAATACTTATGTATATACATAGATAATATCTAAGCTTTATTTTTTATGAAGATATTCATACAGACACTCGATTTTTATGCATATACAAATCTAACACTTGAACTTCAACTATTACATACATACTGCATTTACATAACTAAATAAAAATTTGAATGATGAAGGTTTGAAGGTGTAAATGGAATTACCTTCCTAAATGTTTTTCGATTAGGATGAGAACTACATGAGTTTTGGTGGTCTCTATAAGCCGAGAACCGTCGTTACCTTCTCAGCTAAGCTAGCTCCTAATGACGATTGTATCGCGAGTTATTGTTCAGGAAGGCGATGGATTTGAGTGAAGCTGCGACGGACAGGGGAAGTGAAGAGCGAGGGATTCGAGCTGACGGAAGGACGGTAGAGCGCGGAGAGGAAAGAAATAAAATTTTATGCGAATTATGAGAATACTACTTCATTTGTGTAGGATTTGCGTCGTACTTAATTCGACACTAACAAGTAAAGTTTTTGTGCCGATTAGTCTGACGCAAATTCGACACAAAATTCGTCGCTACTCTAAACAAAGTTTTGTCATTTCCAGAGTGTTTTTTCCATCGAATTTTTGGATGCAAAATCCGACACAATTATCAAAATATATTATTCATCACTAAGCGCACGCAAATCTAATGCTAATATTTGTGGAGGAAACTTTCAAAGTAAAATTTGGATGCTAATATTGGCTTCTCCTATAGTGCGACATTGTAACTCTAAAGAGTGTTCACCATTTCCCACCTGCGAGACGAGGGACTATACGTGTAATATTCAGTTTATAGTGGTCTCTTAGTTGGGATAGACCCCGTGATTTTTTCTCTTTTCGGGTTTTTCACGTAAGAACTTATGATGTCTCTACTGGTTGTTTCTTTTATCTGCGTGTGTGCTGAATTCTCGTGAAAAGCTAAGAAGATAATTTATTACTCTACCGCCCCAAATTTTCTAGCACCTATCAATTTGCATTCAGGTAAACAAAGTCCGAACACATGTACTATTTTTCTTCGCCCTAATTTTCTCAACAAAATGTATCAACAATAAAAGAAATTTTATTAAATTAACAAAATATGAGTTAAGAACTACATAGAATTTAAATTTTATCTTTAAAAAAATAGAAGTAATCTTTGTTGCATGTGGTATCGTATTATATTTAAATATGTACTGCAGGGCTTACTCTAGGATTATAAATAGACCTGTTTGTAATCCTAGGTCTTTGAGAGAGTTGAATTTTGTATTCTGTATTCTTTTCTGAATATTGAAAAGGAGGTCGTCGCTCTGCTCCCGAGGATGTAGGCATCTTTGCCGAACCTCGTTAAATCTCTGTGTTCTTCTGGATTTGTGTCGATTACTTTTTTTCTTCGTCCTAATTTTCTCAACAAGTGGTATCAGAGACAAGGTTCAAGGTTCAAGGGCGGAGAAGAGATCGGCGCAGGGACGAAAGAGGATTCGTCGTTTTGGCAGACAAGTTCTGCGACGGAGGAAGGGCAGGCAAGGGAGGAGTTGTTGGCAAAAAGTATTTAGGTTCGCGGACGGAGCGCAGACAAATTCGGCGAGCTTGGGGGCACTTCCTATTTCGGCTTCGAGAGTTCGGCCAAAGGGCTGGAAATCAATGAATTCGGCGGTTTCGCGACACTGCATTGTTCACCTTTAATAGGCCTTCCTTCGCGCGGGACAGAGGATCGTGACCAGTGCGGGACGGAGG
>NW_018164713.1:435397-451299 GCF_001263595.1 Phalaenopsis equestris | reverse complement strand
TGGAATAGAGACATTCAAAACCATTCAACCTCATCACACACTCAAAAACTTCATAAAGTGAAAGTGTGGTCGCTCATCAGTCGTCAAATAAATGTACACTTCTTTCTATCAATAGGGCCCTGGAGGGTATGCCGCCCAACTTGACAAACTCCCATAGCCTCAGTCTGGTCTTGGGAAACCTAAATTACAAACCACGACTTAGGGCCCCTCTACTTTGCCTTTAAAGGCTCGTTCCAACACTTTATCACAATCTTATTTTGTGTTGAAGTGGAATATGAAGAATAATAAGCTATGCATTTTTTTAATAATAAAAAGCAATGTAGCTCTTTCTATTGATAGTGTTTGATTGTCTTAGTTTACTAGTGTAAGCAAAGACTTTTTTTCAGCTGGAGTGATGCCTATGAGGAGGCGATGAAGAAGCTATAGATGAATCCAACTATCAATTCCAATTGAATCTACCTCACAGATGAATTTAGAAAATCATCACTATATTTTTCATACATAAATACAGTTTTGCTTCCGTTATGTTTTTTCTCTCTTTAGCTTTTGAAAAAGTCGTTAGTCTGTCGATTGTCGTATAATTCCCTTCTCCGAATAAATCTCTCTTCCAGGTCATATGAATAGCCATGGGAAGAGGGGAATTAGAAAAGACGAACATACGACAAAGAAGATAGACAAGAGAAAAAAAAAACTTGGAGAGTCTACGTGTGATAAACTTTACAATGATAGGTTAAGTATGTCCGCCCAAATAAGATCGGGCGGAGGCACCTTGAACCAACATCTGCAAAAGAATGTCTGCATAGGCTACCCATGACCAGAGATTCAGGTAGATGTCTGTTCTGGGGTCAATATCACTCCCAAGGGGACGTATCCCAATCGGTTAATTACATCTTAGAGAATACCCAAGAATACTCTCGATAAAAGGTGTTTCTCTCATATTATCGTAGACCTGAGAAAATAGGTTATCAAAGGGAGGTTATTCCATGTGGAAATGCCCATATGCTTCAAAGCTCTAGCTAATCCATTGAGCAGAGAGTGAGTCTCCCACATCCCAAGTAAGTAGCAGCTCATCGGCATATGATACCCACGGAATAACCAATAATCATCTCGATGAGAGCACCCCAATACGACATATCACATATGGGTCATAAAGGCAAATGAAAAATCATTGTATCTCAAACGAGCGACAGCTCATCGAGATCGGGTCGTCAAGATGATACCAACAAAGTCAACAGGAGCGAAAGGGCTCAACAGGGGTAGTCAAAGGAAAGGGAGTAGTAATCCTTAAGAGGTAGAGGTAGTCGAGTCAGGGTATCACAGATCCGTCATCCCAAGCTACTAAGACCCCAAATCTACCTAGACATGAAGCTAGCCGACCCAACATGACTTGATATCCCCGGTCAGCAACTTGTAAATTGCATCGTCTGCGGGGACCTCAGTAGCCCTAAAGTCAAAGGAAGAAAACTTTATTCTATGACTATAAGCTAGGGATCCAAGAGGTGAGACTTACACATGTCGAAGCAAGGATGTCTCGGGAAAGAAAGAGAGGTGAAGGTTCAGCTACAAAGCTGAAAACGCTATGAATAAGAGGACTTACACCTTGTATGGGTCGGGGAGCCTCCTAACGACCTAGGCGCACTAGACAACCTCCTATGTAGAAAAAGGTATGCTAGGAAGTCAAATTGAAGAAGCATGGTGGCTCCTCCTCGGGACATGTAGATATGAATGTAGTTATCTATAGTGGTTCTTAATTGTTGTAAAAGCCCTATTAATATGACTTGGGTTATGGTCATGCTATGCAACCCATTTTAAAACCGACCAGAAGATCATGCAAGAAACTAAAAGCAAGTTTTAAAAATTCTGAATTTAATCCTAAATTTTAATTTTTCTTGCATGTTTTATTTAGAATTTCTAAGTAAAAAATTTTAAATTTTAGGGTCCTTAATGAGCCTAAATTATTTTTTTACATGGAATCTTAGATGCACAGAAATAAATAATGAAAAGCAATCCAAGCATGCAAGCATGCAAATGCAAATGTAGAAAGTAAAACAAGTCAAACAAAATAATAAATAGACCAATGTCGCTGGGTCAACAATAAATCCCAAAAAAGAAAAATAGTGGTGTGACTCTGCATATATATGTCCGGTTCTAATTTCATGCATCAATAACAAATGCAAAATTAAGATACTAGGCACGAGCATATACTCCTCGTCCCCTCCACGTGGTTCCCGCGTCAAACGCCTCGAAACCCATGCTCGTATTTTTTTCTTCTACAAGACTCTCCTAAGATTCTAAAAATTACATAAGAAAAGTAAATAACAGAACTCGACCTGCATGAAAACAAGCGTTAGTGTGGAAAGTTATGCAACACATATAATTGGGTGTCTTATAAGTGAGGGAGCAAAATAGCACTTGCAATCAAAATGGTCAAAAATTATTACATACTCCCCCATAGTGATACATGTGTTTGTGTATATAAGTAGACACAGCTCCCTATAGAAGAACGCTCTAACACACTACTATGCATATGCAACATGCAGGCACGCCAAAAAAATGCAAAAAAAAAACGACGTGTGGCTAGCAAAAGAACAAAAAACACATCACACAACAATAGTCAGAGGCGTCAGAAAGGACTGCCTAACATCCTAAACCCTAACCTAACAGATCATCTAACGAGAAAGTGTCCTAACCAACATCTAAGTGAAGGGTCAGTTTCCAAGTAAAGAATGACTTTGGCGGGTTCGCCTTGTCGCCCCGCCCTAAAGATCCAAGGGATCCAAAGGGTGTCACCCAAGGTGGATTTTGAAAGAGGAGTTGGCCTTATATACTGCCTAGTTTGTTACATGCATAATTTTAAAATCATGGTGGATGTAGGAAGATAAAATAAATATTTTCTTTTTTTTTTAGTTTTAAAATAAGGGTCATTAAATGTCAGCTCGTAACATGCAAGGTGACACGAGTTAGGTCATGTTGAGGACATAGTCTACACAGCCAGACAAAGTAGGTCATGGCGAATACATGGTCCACACAGCCAAATCAAAAGGAGAAATGACTCTCAGCCAATGAGACTTGAGTGTCATTCTAGGCTAGAACTGAAATAGGTAATGGTGGAGACATTGTCCACTCAGCCAGAGGAACGATTCTTAATCAACAAGATTATTCTCCAATACTAGAACCAAAGCAAGTCATGGCGGGGACATGTTATACACAACCACACAAAAGTGAGAAATGATTCTCAGCCAACGGGTCTTGAACTTCATTCTGAGCTGAAACTGAAACGAGTATTGGTGGGGACATTGTTCACTTGGGCAGAGAAACAATTCTCAATCAACTAGATTATTCTCCCTGACTGGAACCAAACCAAATCATGGCAGAGACATTGTCCACACAACTAGACTAAAGTGAGAAACGATTATCAGCCAACGGCACTTGAACATCATTCCGGGCTAGAACCAAAACAAGTACTGGCAGGAATATTATCCGCTCAGCTAGAGGAACGCTTCTCAATCGACGAGATTATTCTCCCTGATTGGAATTGAAGCAAATCATGGTGCGGACGTTGTCCACACAACCAGATAAAAGTGAGAAACGATTCTCAGCTAACCGGACCTGAATGTCATTCCAGGCTGGAACCAAAACACGTGCTAACGCGGACATTGTTCACTTAGCCAGAGGAAAGTTTCTCAATCAATGAGATTATTCTCCCGGACTAGAATCTTTCAATCTTGAAATCAAGATACTTCTTATATGCTCTAATGTCCTTTTCTTCATATACTATAGACTTCCAATTTTAAGTCGAGCCTTCATCGATCAATCAGAAGTCATGTCATCTTTTGATCTGTTTCAGGTCGTGTCAATTGTTATCTCCCTATTCTATATAAATTTTTGAGGCGGAATATCTTTTCATTTCATATACATTTCTGCCTTTGACATAAAAAATATTATATATGAAGGAGCGGACATTTACTAGAATATTTAATGAATTATGAGGAAGCTTAATAGATGAAATAAAAGAGCATTTACATACATACAACATAATTCTTATGTATTTACATATCTAACAACTAAACTTACACATTTGCATTCGCAACATTCAAAACAGAGGCGGAATATCTTTTCATTTCATATACATTTCTGTCGTTGACATAAAAAATACTATATATGAAGGAGCGGACATTTACTAGGATATTTAATGAATTATGAGGAAGCTTAATAGATCAAATAAAAAAGCATTTACATACATACCACATAATTCTTATGCATTTACATATCTAACAACTAAACTTTCACATTTGCATGCGCAACATTCAAAACTTTAAAATCACATAAAAAATAACATCATTACATTTTTAAAAGTGAAATATATATCGGCTTATAACATCGAAATGCTATGTACAAATATTAATTTCAAGTGTTAGATATGTAAATACAAAAGAATTGTGCGGTGTGTGTATATATATATATATATATATTCCAAAATAAAAAAGAATTTCTAATTCAAAGTGCGCCTTTATAAACCATAGAGATACTAGTTTTTGCAAAACAAAATGATCATTACCTAAACACTCTTCCATTAATAGCACTCAACTTTTTTAGAATTGACATATACCAGCTTCATAACCATGATATTTAGAAAATAATAATGATCTCATATAATCTCAATTTACTACTATTTTTTTCTTTAATTTACATGATGTCTTTAATGATTCATCATGTCTAATAAATAGATTACACACATAATAAATAGTTCTAACTTAGGTTCAAATAAAATTCGAGCCTCATCATGTCGTGCAGTCGAACTAAGTTGGAACTTACGATTCAATTATTGATATGAAGGGAATGGTATTGAGAGATTTATGGGATGTCAAAAGAAGGGAATCATCCAAAAATAAGATTAAAAGACATGAATAAAACCACATATCTAACCAAATAATTGAGTCTGGTTGTTAGCCACTAAGTTGTCATCCTAAAGAATAAAGTTGGCATGACAAGGTTCAAAAAAGACATCTACCAAACACTTGAATGTACCCTTGCATCAATAAACTAAATAATTAATACCATTTTTTTTAAAAATTAAATATCATAACCATGAAATGAATCCAAAGTTATAATAACAGTTGAACAATACAATAATCCTAAAAATGAAGGAATTAACAAATTATGAATTGGATCCTTCTTGATATGCTGCATTAATATTAGTATGTGAGGAGGTTTGTTTATAAATTCTTTGTATTCATTGAAACACTTTGTATGCACCATGAAGACCAATCAGAAGTTCCCATAGGAAAAGAGAAAATAGGGATATATAAGGAACCATATGAAGTGACTACTAATACTTTCAAGGATGCACTTGGAGCCCTTCTAATAAAATAAGAGATACATGTGGAATTATAATTAGAGTTATTGTAGAATGCTAAAAAAATTTGAGTAGGAATTACCTAAATTAAACACTTAAGAGTGAATAAAACTGTCTAAATTTTTCATAGATATATCTATTATCTAAAAATGCATTTGATTGTGGTCGAGTTCCCGAAGGGAAGTATACATTGTTATGCCTAAAAGCCTTCAAATAGGAAGTAAGGATCATATACACCATTCCCATTGCTAACTTAATTATGGGGACAAATATATACGTATATAGGTTATTTGGAAGATATTGGAGGGTTATGTCGGTGTTTCCCCCAATAACCTGACAAAACTTCCGAAAAACAGCAAAAAATATGAGCACGGAATCGTGGAATGTATTGGTAGGTTATTGGGGGGTTACTCTCAATAACCCCCAATAAATGAGTTATTGGAAGGTTATTTGGGAGAGTACACACGCAGAACTGCATGCGTTCAATTATGGGAGAGCCTTTTCATGGATGTCCTACGAGGATTGACACGAATCCATATAGATCATAAGTATATTTTTCATTATGGTGCGTATATTATGAAAGATGACCATCCTTACGACCGACAAGCAAAACATCATAGGAGAATAAGAAACACCCCTCATTTTTTAAAATGTTTAGGTGCAATTTGGATTACCAATATCAACAATGACGAAGATTATTGCTTCCTCGGCTCTTTCTAGAACTCACCATGGACCGTGATGGATATGATGCTAAAAATAAGTATCACATTTCATACTTAAAATTAGAAGCCAGATCATGATGGTGAATAAATCAATATTGCACCTATTATAAGGATTTAACACATGGCAACTTCATATTTTTGATAATATTTTGTTGTATATATATTTCATACAAGGCATGCCAAGAATATTTGTCTGAAAGTCTATTCATTTTGGAGTTCTCAAGTGAAGTAATGTCCTAGCTTGAGAATTGAGATAAAGGTTCCAAGAAAAAAATTCTTGTATAAGATGCACAAATTTCATTCCAAGTTTCTTTTTTTTTTCTTTTTAACTGCTGAATAAAATAAAATCTTGATAAACAACAAATGAAACTAAATTCAGAGATGATTTTTACATCATAGCTGAAAATGAAAAATAGAATTTACCCTCAAGAGGGGAATCTGGTATAGAATGTCAAGAAAACTGGGCTGTATTTGCCAAATTTAGCCTGGCTCTTAAGCAGACAATATCACTAGTACATTTGATTTATTTGTATATGAAATCAAAGAAAGCAAACAATAATTCAACTTTAGGAAGGTCATTCAAAGTAGTGCTCTGCAACTTATTTGACTAAGCATGGCTACTGCACATTGATGCTTCATGACAATGGAGACCAATATTATCCCATTGCCTCTAAAAGTTGCACTTCTAGAACTTTCTTAGAGAAGCATGATAGCCAATTCCAACCATTTGAGAAAAGGACAAATAGTACCAGATTTGTATCAACATCATCAAAATCATTAGCTTGATGAAACTATTTGGGATCAATTTTATGAATCTTGTTTTATATTCTTTCCAGCAAAATCTTAGTCAACATGTGTTCAAGATATGCTGCCTTACCAATATTATCTTAAGATTATACCTCGACATTAACTTTATGTAGCTGCAGATTGACATGTTTTCTTTACCATGTTCTGCATATCCAAACCCCCAAATTATAATTTTTAACGTCTTATATGTACTAGACATCACTTCCACCATAACTATAAAATCTAGGGGTATTTACATACATACCACTCAATTCTCATGCATAAACTTTACTTTATTTGCATTTATACCATCCAAATCTCTCATATCACATCAAAACTACCACTATTTAATTTCTAAAAAGTGAAACACATTTTCATTCATAGGAATAATGACCGACATGTAAAAATTGAAGTTTAGGTGTTTGACTTGTAAATACATGAGTATTGAGTGGTAGGTATGTAAATCTTCCTAATATTTATCCTTCTTGATTTTTCCAGACAAACATCTTAATAGACTGACTTATTTTCTTCATCCCTAGTCAATTTATCCATGAATTTTCACAGTTCGACACTAAGTTTCATACAATATAGGTGAGACTTAATCCCACTACTGAGTAAACTTGAAGGACTAAAAGAAAGCATCATCATTTCAGATCCTTTCATCTTGTAAGGATGGCAGAACATTATCTACAGTCTTAACAGCTGCGAGTGCTCAACAAAATAGAGCATGGCTGGCACACACTTTGGAACTGTGCATGATTTTGAATATTGTAGACTATTTCACAAAGGAATGTAACAAACTTAAATATATTAAATTCATATTTAAATATTGAAAAAAAAGAAAAAAAAATTCACAGAGAGATACAAAGAGAACAAAACATAAAAATAAATTAAATAAAATTTAGAAAACAAAACTCAAGCTTGAAGATGCTAAAAGCCGGGTTGTTTACCCCCAGCGAGAACAGTAGCTGCCTGACGAGCAAAGTATGTCAAGATAATATCTGCGCCAGCCCTTCTAAGGCACAGCAGAGATTCCATCATCACCTTTTCTTCATCGACCATTTTAAGAACACCACCAGCTTTGATCATTGAATATTCACCAGAAACCTTGAAAAATAAAATATAAGATGCGTCAAAAGGCTTACAGTATGAAATGTAGAGTGTCAAACATATTAAATAAAATTTAATTATTTATTATGCTAAATTAGATAAATGATTATAATTTTAATAAAATATTGTTAAAATAAATCATGGTTTAAATATATTGACTAATTAAATAATATTCATTACTGATAAAGTGGATTAAGCAAAAAATTCAATAAAAGAGTACAAAAATTACAACAAGCCTTTTTCTACAAAGTTGGGTCGGCTACATGAAATCTTTTTCTCCATTATGTCGTATTGAGTGTCATATTTTCATTTAATTCTTATAAATTAAAATCGCTTTTACATGTCCAAGTCCTTTTTAGACCTATCCCTACCTTTCTTAACACAAGTCAAATTTAAAACATCTGTTCTCTTAACCGGGACATCAAATGGTCGACATTTTACATGACCAAAACATCTAAGCTAGCATTTTCTAATCTTGTTTGTCACCGGAGCTACATTCCAACCCATTCACAAATATATTCATTTCGCATTTTGTCTTTAAGTGTAAAGACACTCATCCACCTAAAGTATCCTCATCTTAGCATCACTCAACTTAATTTTATGATCCTCCTTTACAGGTCAACATTTTCCATCATAAGCATTGCAACTTGAACTATACTAATAACATCCCCATCTATATCACCATCAATTTAAACAAGATCCAAGATATCTGGACCATTCACTCTTTTTTAATTACTTAATCACCAATTTTTACAACCCCGCCACTAGATCTACTACTAAAATTATATTCCATATATTTATTTTTAAATCTACTTGAAAGAAAGCCTTTAGATTCTAAAGTTGACCTTCAAAAATTATTTTTTTCCTGAACTCTCTCTCTCTCTAACATTATCCACAATAACGACATTGTTGGCGACAAGCATACATGGTCCATCCTCCTGGAAATGTCCAGTAAGAACATCCATGACTAGAGCAAAAAGATAGGGGCTTAAAAATGAAACCTACTATAATCCAACTGAAATAGAAAAATACTTGGTTAATCCTCATTGTGTTGGAACACTACTAACAACTCTAGTATACATATCTTTAATAACTAGAGCAAAAAAATAGGGGCTTAAAAATGAAACCTATTATAATCCAACTGAAATAGAAAAATACTTGATTAATCCTCATTGTGTTGGAACACTAGTAAAAACTCTAGTATACATATCTTTAATGACTTGAATATAAGTAATATCAACACATTTATTTCTAGAACTCTCCAAAGCACTTCTCTAGGAACCTTATCATAAGTTTTTCCCTAAATCAACAAAGATCCTCCTTGTTCTCTCAACAATTCTCCATCAAACCTATCAATGAATGTATAGCTTCCATAGTAGACTTGCCCGACATGAATTCAATTTGATTCTGAAAAATTTTTGTATTAAGTTGTAACACATGATTAATTATTTTCTCCCATAACTTTAATATATGATAGAATAACTTAGTCTATAATTTGCACCCTCTTGTGCATCCCCTTTATTCTTAAAAATATAAATGAACAGGTTTTTTCCACTCATCAAACATCTTTTTAGTTTTTATAATAATATTAAAAAGTTTAGTAAGTCAAGTAATCTTCAGATTTCATAAACATTTCCAAATTTTTATTAGAATAATAACAGGTAATATGACTTTTTCACACAACATTTTCTTTAAAGTCTCCTCAACTAATGTTTTATTAATGCGACATGAAAATAAAAAACTTTATTTTTACTTATGATATTAAGATAACTAAAATCAATTGTACTTTCAGAATCCTTAATGAAAAGTTTATCAACTACCAAACTATGTTGAATATCCTCATCTAAGAAAATGTACTATTTGATTTTCATCTTTAACACATTTTACATGATTAAATAATTATTTTTCTTATCTCCTTGCTTGACGAGTTCATACATATATATTTCACCAACTTTAATATCTAATTTATTATAAATATCATTAAAAATATAATTCTTAACATGACAAATTATTCTCTTAGACTTCATACGAGTCACTTTATACTTTTGCTAATTATCCAAGCTTTTACATCTAAACCAACTTTTATAACAAAACTTCTTATTTTTTATCTTTTTTGCATATTATTATTCCACTACTAAAAATTTTATTTGCAAGTGTTTTCCTTTTGATTCCCTTAAAATATATTGTACAACTTACTTAACAGTACTTATTACTTTAGACCACATAGCATTAGCTTCTTCATGAATAATTCAAATCTTAAGATCATAAAATTTATTTATGTCTTTCAAGTGTCATAATCCAATTCTATGACAATATTTTCTAGTATTTTTCACCTTCCAACTTTTCATCTTAAGATTCAAAACTAATAATTGATGTTGGAAACTTCAATTTTCACTTAGAATGACCTTACAATCTTTACAATCTCGACGATCCATTTTTCTCTAAAAAAAATAATCAATTTGTATTTATTAGATCTAATCTTGTAAGTGATAACAATCTAATATCTTTTCATAAATAAAGTACTAGCAATAACAAAATCATAAACTAAAACAAAATCCAATATAGCTCTATCTTCTTCATTAGTCACTCCAAAATCATAATCATCACAAATACTTTTAAAATCTTCTATCATTTTACCTCCAAATTTATTTAAATCTCCTCTAATAAAAATTCTTTCTTCAAGAGATATCTTTTGTATTAACTCTTCTAAGTCATACCAAAAATTTTCTTTTGAATATATATCCAAACCTACATAGAGAACATAAGCACTTATAACAATAAGAATATTAATATCAAAAAAATCTTTAAACGATAATTTTATCTCTAATTCTATTAATTTTTACAACATTATCCTTCAAATTCTTATCTATAATTACACATATATCATTTCTAATACGACTAATACCTAAATACCAAAATTAAAAACCTAAACTATCAACATCCTTAATTTAGTTTTTTTGAATGTATAAAATATTATCTTCCTATAAATCATAATATCTACTAATTTTATTAATTTAAATGTGAGATTTACTATACTTGAAGTTTTTATGCTAATATTAATTTCATGGACTAATTTCTATGCCCGCATACATCCATAATATGAGAATTCTTCCTTATTTACACTATACCTAAGTGTCTATGCAGCAACCCTTGCACACTTTTCAGTGTTTTCGAGCAATACAACACGTAGCTTCCAGGGGACACCCTAATATGTACACTAAGATTTAAGGAATTCATGTCAAATTCTCGGCAATTTTAACCTGTATGTCGACCACCTAATGCAACCATCCACTTCTCAATCTTGGAATTGGGAACTGACAAAGATAATTTTAATTTAATAAATGAGTAAAATGCCAAAATAGTCCCTTAATTATTAACATGAGGCTATTTTGATCCCAGACTTCATAAAAGCGTTAAATTAATCCCCAGGCTATTTTCATGAGAATTAAAATATTCATCAATGTGATCTATTTCAATCAATACTAAAAGAGTTTGAGGACTAAATTAATATTTTTATAAACTCTGAGACTAAAAGAACCCCTTGTAAAGAATTAAGGGACCATTTTGATGCTTTTCTCGTTAATAACTAGTTAGTGATGATGAATATGAATTTGATTAACTAGTCTTGAACAAGTTTTCAAAAGGATATTTAACACGATTATGGATTAAATACTAAATTATGCTAATAAACACTTGACAACTTCTCCATTTTCATTTCTAAACATGTTTTTAAAGCAAATAAATAGTATAAGCTTTCAAACAATTTTTCTTTGTATTTGGTAAAAAAAAGAGCAAAAAAATGCCCAAACATGCCTTAACCAAAAAAAAAAGTCCACATTTTAAAATCATTTCCTCTAAAAAAAATTATGTTGTATTATCCCAAATTACTGGAGTGATCCTAACAACTATGCACTTCTACATTCATCCCTGCTTTGCGTTGTTGATTTATTTTTATTCTATCAATTGATGTTTAGTTTTCAATAATAATAAACTATCAAAATTTCTATTGATTTAATAAAATCAATAAAGAATGGTTCTTAACTAAAAAGATTAAGATTTGCACTAACATCAAGATTGCACTCATGTGTGTGTGTGTGTGTGTTTACTTGATCATAGCCAAGCGCTTGAAATTTGTCTCACTGGTCTTATGATTAAGTCCCTACATGATATATCGTTTGAGCATATGCCTTCTAGACCCAATATGTAACAAAATGGTATGAAGACATATTAGATATTGATTTATATCAATCCACTCATAACTTTTTTTAAGTCGAGTAAATGGGGGTAGATTCCTCTAGTTTTTCTTGATCATTAATATATTTAATGATTTCATTTTTTCAATAGCCTATAAACTCAATATATTTACTAATATTTATGAAAAATAACAACTAAAAGATGAGGCGGTGTTATCACTGACACTTGTATCATACAAGGTTCAATATTGTGCATATGCTGTTAAGAAGAATGTGCATATGCTTACTACATAAATTGTATTATCATCAGCTGAGATTGGTGGTGTGAATCAGCTATATATCATGTTATCATTTAATGTGATAAAAGAAGAGTGAATTTTTGTATGCCTATTGTTGCACCATTTAGTTTTAAGGGTGCTAGAGGAGCCCAATGTCATGTTTGGTGAAAGCATTTAAAGTAAAAAAGGATGCTTGCCCCAAATTATGTTGGTTATTTTGCTAGATACCAACAAGGCGAAGTTTAGACAATGTATTTATAGTGCAAGAAATTTGCTAATGTGTTTCCTAAAGATTTGGGTGGCTTACAACCTGATCAAGAAATTGAGCTTGTCGTAGATCAAACTATGGATAGCACTCCAATTTCTAAGGATTTGTATCTTATGGAGATTATTAAACATTAGAAACGCAAGGTTCATTTATAGGACTTATTGACAAAGGATGTATTAGGCCTAATTTTTTCACTTTAAAAGCATAAATTTTGTTCATGAAGAAGAGAGCCAAATAATTAAATTATGCATAACTATAAAAAGATGAAAAACAGCAACACTTTTGTGATCTTCAGTTAGCTATTATAGAATATTTTTTTAAGGTCTCTTTGATTGTACTAAACCTTTGGTTAATGAACTCAAAAATCTATTAAATTTTTGTGGTCTTTCATGGAGTGAAATTCTAAAAACTTAATGATAACTCACAATCAACTCCTAGTCTCACCAATCTTTCAAGAGCGTGTGGATTATAGATCTATAATAATGAGCCACTCAGATCTGTCATGTATTTTAATGAAGCATGAGAATAATAGTCTATTTCCACTCAATGTAAATGAGAAGAACTATCATACCCATAACATTTCAACCGCAGCAACTCATAGTTTGAAGATTGAAAACTTTAATTTTATAGATTTTTCAAGAAAATTGTCATCCTTACAAGAGTTTAAAGTATATTTTCATTTAAAATGAACTAAAACTGAGACAGATGACAACTTGAGCTAATGAAGAACTATGACTTATAATCTTCAAATTATGTAACTGGAATTATCACTCAAGAATGCTAGTTAGGTGATAGTTAGGATGAATTGTGGAGACAGTGTTGCAAGAATCAGTAATTTACTATATGTATATATTCTCTTTCATGTTGAATACAGAGAGGTATTTATAAGTAATGTTTGAGATGAGCAGTTGATATTAATTCTAATTTTTAGGAGGGACAGTCTTGATTTTTCCCTTGCACGTGGTATGTTTTGGAGCACAGAGGTGCTTGATGTATAGAGAGGTACTCTCAAACTGAGGATTAAAGGGATTGAATATGAAGTTTGCTGCGAAGTTTGAGAAATCTTGTCGTGGAGAGATTTTTGGTAAGAAGATGTAATGTCTGGTCTTCTGCGTTGATGTGGCTGATTGTGATTGCCTTGGCCGCAATGTGATCGAGTGTGGCATGAAAATCGATCTCAATGTGATTGTTGCGACCGTGAAAGATTGCATTGTTGGCAATCGCTATTGCTAATGTGTTGTCACAAAAGATTGGATTGGGATATTGTTGTGGTGCTTCCAGATCTTGTAGAAGGCAGCGTAACTAGACCAATTCAGTTGTGGGAGCAGCTAGGGCCTTGTACTCTGCTTTTGTGGATGAATGAACTACAGTTTTTCGTTCTGGACTTTCCAGTGAATTGGTGATGGCGGCCAAGGAAAATGTTGATGCCGGTAGTAGATCGCCGATCAGAGTGGTCTCCTGCCCAATCTGGATCTGAGAATGTTCTTAGAGTTAGGTCACCTTTGGAGGGAGGTAGACCCTAGTTTAGGTTGCCAATTAGATAGTGTGGGACTCTTTTGATGAGGAGAAAGGAGAAAATGTTGATTGAGAGGATGATGCATGTATTGATAGATTTGATTTACAACAAAGGAAATGTCCGGTCATGTTAGAGTGAGGTGTTGTAGTGAGCCAGCAATTTTGTGGTGTTGGATTGGGGAATGGTTGTAGAATGCTATGAGTCTGAGGTATATTTGAAGGATATGGGGCTGGATACAACCTTGAAGTTGTCATGCTAGCAGTTTGAAGTAATTCAGTGTAGGGAGATTGTTGTAAGAATAGGCGAGCGTGTAAATTGAATGCCTACTTTCAGTTAGAATTGATTGTGGAGGTTGTGAATAATTTGTTGTGTGAGGTGAGGGTCATTACCAGCGACGATGATGTCAACACAAATGAGAAGATAGATTTGTGTTGTGGCGGTTTTATAGAGCAAAAGGGAAGGTTCAATTGAGCTAGTGGTGAAGCGCCTTGCTGCTTGATGTATCCTGAGAATGTTGAATACCACTTTCATGGTGCTTGCTTGCGGCCATATATGGCTTTGCAGAGGAGACGAGTGTGATGTGAAAATTGTGAGTTTTTGAAACCCTACGTTTGTTCCATGTAGATTTTTTCATCTATGGAGCCATATAGGAATGCATTGGATATGTCTGACTAAATAGCTGTCCCTAGCAGCAACACTAATACTCATCCTTCTCCCTCTTTCTCTCTTTTTCTCACATCAATTCCTCTCTACCTCCTCATTCTCCCTGCCTCTAATCACTCATAGAAACTCCTTCATCTCAATCAAGTACATCAGAAGGGCAAATTCTACATGGAACTGCATACACAACAATGCCACCATCACTCAAATTTCAGATGTCGACATCAAGGCCCTAAAACCATGGAGAATTGCAATGAGAAGAGATGGAGTTGTATGAATCAGTAATTTAATGTGTATATATACTCTCTTCTGTGTTGAATACAGTGAGGTATTTATAAGTCCAATTTTAATTGAGTGGTTGATATTAATTCTGATTGTTTAGGAATGACGGTCTATATTTGTTCCTTGCAAGTGGTTTGTTTGAGAGCACATTGCTGTTGAGTTGTTGTGATGCTTGATGTATTCAGAAGTTAGTGCTCAAACTGGAATGATTTCTGCTTAAGATAACACCTCCATGATACAAATCTACCATCACAATTTTACATGCAACCAAGATGGAAGAAGTTAAATTGATCTAGCTAAGGGATCAAGCTTAGAATAGGTTGAAGCCCAAGTTTGTTATAAACCAAATAGGGGAATTGAGATTTAGAGATCAAATAAATGTTATAAATCAGAAAAGGGATTAAGCTTACAATAGGTTGAAGCCTGTCGGCACAAAAAAGAAGAGAAAAGGACTGTTGGGGGGTCGCCTGTAAGAAGCGATCGGCAGCCGGAATCGAAATCCCATCGCCCGCTTCGAGAGGACATTTTAATTTACGTATATATATATATAATTTTAGAAAAATATGAAATCAAACTGACCTCATATTTTTCGCAGTTTAAATGAAAGAGCGCTCTATCTCAAATCTTGTATCTATCCCGAGGGATAAACACAAGAATTGAGGATGAGACTCAATCAAATAAACTAAGAAATATATGACATCCGTTTGGTCTGCGAAACCGTTTTATTTGCC